>NC_090265.1:38724110-38886610 GCF_040414725.1 Anabrus simplex | reverse complement strand
TCTCTTCAATACCGGTAACCAGTAAGGAGAGAGATTATTGGGCATATTTTCAGCCTGCAGGCTGGTTATATCTTCAAGCTTATCAGGAAACATATAGGAATACTAATGTGCCAAGCTCCGTGAACGGAATTTAGGTCAGCTTTCAAGTTCACTGCGGATTTGAAAATAATAATGTTATAAGTTCTACTGCCAAAATTTCGTCCCGCAAGAGTTATTTCATGTACCGGTAAATCTAGACATGAGACTGACGTATTTGAGCACTTTCATCATTTCACACAAACTATGTTATTAAATGCATTATCCGAACATGCCACAATCCTACTTACCTGGTATTAGCCAAATAGATTTACAATCCCACAGAAAAAGAAAATATGCTTTAAATATTCTCGCAAATGTATCACTAGTGACTTCAACGGCGATGCGGTGGCAACACGCACTTCACGCTAGAGCAGTGATTGAACGTTGCCAACGTGCCAGATTAACGGTAAATGTAAGACGTCGTATCGGCAAGTAGGGTCCCTAAACTGTATGGTTACCGACACTGAAAAAGACCCAACAGCAAGAAAAGTAACCATAAATCAATATCTTAATATTACAGGGGAGAAAGGGTAAGGTTGCACCCTTAGGGTACGTCCTTACACGGAGAGGACTATACCAAGGCAGCCCCATGCGTAACTGTTTGCTGTGCTTGTAATACTGTAACTCCTAACACTCGTGTCAGGCTCCAAGGCTAAAAGGTTAGCGTGTTGGCCTTAGGTCACAGAGGTCACGGGTTCGATTCCCGGCACGGTCGGGAATTTTAACCATCATTGGTTAATTACGCTAACACGGGGGCTGGATGTATGTGCCTTCATCATCATTTCATCCTCATCATGAAGCGCAGGTCGCCGAAGGGTGTCAAACTGAAAGACCTGCACCTGGCCAGCCGAACATGTCCTCGCACACTCTCGGCACTAAAAGCCATACGCCATGTCATTCGTTTATCTAACACTCACGCATTTTCAGTGTTTTTGATATTGCGTTTAACCCGCAACGCGGTTGATCCGATTACAGTAAATCGAAAGTTGAGTGTACTATTAATAGATTAATAGATTGACTGGCTGCGTTTGAGCAGGTATTTCTAATTCATTCCTTTGGGCGACCTGCGCGTCTGACTGAGAGGAAGGGAGTGTGAGACCAAGCGAGTGGCCGCGGGTTTGAGTCACGTAGCTCTCAGCAAGCATTCAGGAGATAGTGGGTTCGAACCCCACAGTCGACAGCCCTGAAGATGGTTTTCAATGGTCTGCCAATTTCCCACCAGATAAATACTGAGAAAGTACCTCAGTTAAGGCCACGGCAGCTTACTTCCCACTTCTAGTTGTTTCCTGTCCCATTGTCGTTGTAAGAAATGAAATGGCGTATGGCTTTTAGTGCCGGGAGTGTCCGAGAAAAAGTTCGGCTCGCCAGATGCAGGTCTTTTGATTTGACTCCCGTAGGCGACCTGCGCGTCGTGATGAGGATGAAATGATGATGAAGACAACACATACACCCAGCCTCCATGTCAGCGAAATTAACCAATTATAGTTAAAATTCCCGACACAACCGGGAATCGAACCCGGGACTCCTGTGGCTAAAGACCAGCAAGCTAACCATTTAGCTAAGGAGCCGGACGTCATTTTAAGACCCAGCTATGACGTTGCGATGTAAAGCAAACTGAAAACAAAAAAGAGAAGAGAAGGAAGGAAACGAATTCTCACGGGTTTAAGGTTATGGAGCCAAGCTCTGAACGCGGAAGAGGAGTGGGTTTTAACCATACCATCGGCTTTCCTAAGAATGGTTTTCTGTATTTTCCAATTTTCACTCCCAAGCAAAAGTCCGAACAGCTCCTATTTATAGACTACAGCCAGTGGCTTCCACCTCTTTACTCAATTCCATTCACCGCCATCCATTTCATCTCCATCAGATCTTCAACTTATATTGCTGACAGGAAGGACATTCAGCCGTAATAACATACCATATATATTTCCACCTCACCATCCGCGACCCCGTATTAGGAAAAAAATCCAAGGGATAGTCAGAGAGACGAGTAGGACACAATAAATGATTTTCTAACTCATACTGGCAATTAAAAGAAGAACAAAAATACCCCATGATTATTTTGTTGTTGTTGTTGTTGGTGGTGGTGGTGGTGGTGGTGGTGGTGGTGCTACGATTCTACGGAAAACCAGGAAATTACCTGAAGGGATGCATTTGACACAAACGGGAAAGACCGAACATTAACCTGGACGTCAGACGTTGAACTATCGTAAATGCAAAAACGACGATTTGGAGGTTTTTATCTTATGTGCCTTGTTTTCGTCGTGTCTTCTTATGGGTGTACTATTGTACGTATGTTTCGCTGGAATGAAGGTAAGCTATGATGTGATAGGAAGCCCGCGATAAACAATGGAAAGTGATTTTTAGAGTCCGAATTTTTAAGGTAGAATGCAAATTACTGAAGCGAGTAACAAGTATAGTCTAGCCTACACAACTGTTACGTTATGAGCCTTGCATAAACTTTAGGGGTACGGCTCACCACAACCCCTGGAATTTACGTTTCTCTTGGTACATAAGGGAAGAACGGGCTAGCCGATACTTCCCAATAACCAAATAAGTTTGCAGTCTAACCTATTACCGCCTAACAAATTCGCTCTAGTGATCATACAACAGTTCGACCTTATGCCGTCCGCAACACTCCTTATCGTGTTGACTTATATTTCATATTCAGGTGGATTTTACAATAACGCTGTACAGAAACGTTTGATGGCTTGTCAATACAGCCAGGCGTCAGACTACAGTATCTGAAATATATGGTCTTCATACTCTGTCATGCAAGATTCGAATTCACACCTCTATTTCAAAAGGATAGGCAAGCAGCTGTGCGAGTTTGTCCATCCCTGAGGATATCATACGAGCTTTTGCTTTGAGGAGAATATTAGGTATTCTGCTCAGCCGCGAGCCTAGCCGCTAACTCTTGCATTAAAGCCAAGGCAAGACGAAGGAGGAAACTTCAATCAAGATGGGGTACTCTAAGGAGCTTACGTGGCAAAATACATTTTTATATCGACCTTCACCGAGATACTGCTAATTTCTCATCACATTATAGTCATGACGCCTGGGATAATAACGACAACAAGAAGGTGATTAATGTATGGAGACGATAGAAAATCGCTGACGCAGGACCTAAAGCGTTGCTATACATGTAGAAGAGGTGTGAATCATATCCGTCCATACGTTCTTTCGGTGCATTGAAGATTCAACCCTATTCTTTATTATTTATTTAACTGCTATATCCGTTTGTTATATAGATGCCCTGGTCTGCCAATCATCGTTCCTACCCCTGAACGTCCCTCAAATATTAATATTATGGCAGATTACTAAGGGAAATGATGTTAGGGATACTAAGGGATTTGGGGATTAGGAGTTGCTTATTACAAGCAATCAATGGTAATTATGTTGACAATCGGGCGACAGTGAGAACTGGACAGAATGCGTTATTGTTTGAAAGAAGTACTAGAGTTAGACAAGGCTGTAATCTTTTACCTTTGTTGCTGATAGTGAACACTTATTATTTATTGAATGATATAAAATGCTTTTTGTTTTTTTACACCGACACAGGTAGGTCTTACGGTGACGAAGGTATAGGAAAGGCTTAGGAGTGGCCTTAATTAAAGTACAGCTCCATAATTTGCCTGGTGGGAAAACTGGAAACCACGGTAAACCATCTTCAGGTCTGCCGAGGTGGGGGTCGAACTCACTATCTCCCACATGCAAGCTCAAAATGAGTATTAAAGGAATAACATCGATGGATGTAGCTGTACATAGAAACAGAATTCGGTGGTGGAGTCATAAGACGAATGGAGAGAGATAGACTACTTATGAGAGTAATGGACTCGGGTATGGAGGGTAAGAGAGTTAGAAGTAGACCAAGGCAGCCATAGTTGGACTCTGTTTTTAATTATCTAATTATAAGAAAAGCAGCACAGTTTGTTCTGAGTGAGTTTCGACGAATGAGTAGTATTATGAAAATGTTGCATACTTTGGGCTAGGAAGACCTGAGAGTAAGGAGACGAACTGCTCGACTAAGAAGAATGTTCTGGGCTGTTAGTGGAGAAATAGCGTGGAATGACATTAGCTGACGAATAACGTTGAGAAGGAGCAGCTTGTGAGGTAGTAGTACTGTACAATGGCGCCACCAATGTAATAAAGAAGATGAGATTTTTCTCTCAAGAATGACGTTGAGAAAGGGCGGCTTGTGAAGTAGTGGTACTGTGCCATGGCACCAGAAATGTAATAAAGAACGTGAGATATTTCTCTAAAGAACGATTTATATTAAATATCAAGAAAATGCATATATATCTCTTATCCGGCCTTCATTTGAACAAGCGCGCCGACCGACATGCACTCTGGCGGCGCTTGTATGAATTGTTGAGCCGGATCTCAGGGGCAACTTTTCCGAACATAAGATACTGCAAAAAAGACTGCTTGGTTTGGGTTTGTATGTGTTGTTAAGGGCTGAGGGAGTGCCAGTGGCTGCGTGACACAACGCTTCAATTTTATCCACTAGAGTACAGCATGTAAGAAGCACAAGCATGGACAGACTAGGCATAAGTCAAAACTGCTTTATATCCCAACCGCAAGAGTACAAAATATGGTCGCCCAACGCAGAAAAAACCTGCGTTACAAATATAGCGATTTTGTCACCATTACTGATGACTATTATAAGATAGTTTTCGTTCTCTCGTGTTAAAATACTCACCTACTGTCTTTTATTTAAGAATTCGCATTAGCGACAGAAAATATCTTACCTTGTTTGTAATGTAAAAATATAGGATTTTTGCAACTAATTTTAGTCTGTTTTATTAATGAAAGGTGGCGACACAGCAATTATCTTTACCTAGCAGAAAGCAAGCACAAAATATCAACATTGCTAACTTTTCTGATGTTTATTTTATGTGCTTATGAATAGCGTTGTTAAATTATTTGCGTGTGTAATCGTATATGGTGCAGCACATATATCCTGCAATGTGTGTGTGTGTGTGTGTGTGTGTGTGTGTGTGTGTGTGTGTGTGTGTGTGTAATTGTGACCAAGCGTTCATGCGCGCGCGTACGTTGGCAACAGTTCTGGTAATGTATTCCTGTGTGAGGAACGCACGCATTACTCTCAGAATCGTTCTTATTAGTTCACTTGAAGGTGTCGTTCGATGTTATGGAACAAATGCTTTAGGCGAATAGGTGAGCTTGTTAATTTGTTCAATTTTAAGAAAATGCATGTGGATTAAAGTATTTACATTAGTTTCTTATTTAGCCGGGCTGAGTGGCTCAGACGGTTAAGGCGCTGGCCTTCTAACCCCAACTTGGCAGGTTCGATCCTGGCTCAGTCCGGTGGTATTTGAAGGTGCTCAAATACGACAGCCCCGTGTCGGTAGATTTACTGGCACGGAAAAGAACTCCTGCGGGACTAAATTCCGGCACCTCGGCGTCTCCGAAGACCTTAAAAAGTAGTTAGTGGGACGTAAAACAAATAACATTATTATTATTATTATTATTAGTTTCTTATTTTATAAATTCGTTTCAATTGATATTTCATTAAAAGTACAATAGCACAGTTAAATAATATGATTCATTTAATACGAAATGACTGATCCTGAGAGTTTTTTTTGACACTCTAGCCGACTTGGCACTTCTAAGAAACTGAGCTAAATTTTTGCTCGGATCATTTGCCTTACCAAATCGAATTTAAGTTTAAAAGGTTTTCTACTAACTCATAAATCAATGATTTAATTTCCAGTTTTATCTTAGTAAATGTAATAAAATGTGTGCCAGACTCAGCATTGCTATGTGGAAATGATAAAATAAACAAGCATCGTCTTAAGACATTCCGTGACAACTGAAAACACGATCAACCGATCGCAGCCATCCCACCAAGTGTCTGCTGAACCTCAATTCTCTCCAGCTAATAACACTAATTTCTGACATGGTATATATGATATTATTACTATTTTCACTGAAGTTTTTCATGCTGATTTCAAATCTGAAAACCGTTTTGCTCTATCACGTCATATTTTGAAGATGCTGCCAAAGTTTGATTTTTCATGGAACAGCATTCATCGAGAATTGTTTTCATGGTTTTTCGTTATTTTTCATCCAATGCCGAATATTTTCATTTGCTTCCTTATTTTCAGTGACAGTGGACATTATGGGATCCAGAGGTTGTATAAATTCACCATATCTGTTTTATTACGTGTGAGGCTGTGTAACATACAAGTCTGATATGTGTCATGTGGTGCACTGCTGAAACCATGTTCATTAGTTCTCCACGTAGTGAATTCTCTGTCTGCGAGTTAGTTTCCTTGATACAATGTTAAACATATAGTACGTAAATTGTTGATATCCTATATCTCAAAAATAGATAAGATACAAGTGATTTGGATATTTTGAATCAACACGTTTCAGTTGTCTTAGAATGTGTGTTGGATACCAAGATATCCACGAAAAGTCATTTGTTGTTGATCAGTGTAATAGGAGGAAAAACGTGGGAGTTTCAAACGAAAATATAATACGAAATTTATATTATAAATCGGGGAATTTGTTTCAGCGATCAGAATAGTTGGAGGAAGATAACAATTAGGGAGTCACCGCGTACATCAGAGGAGTAGGCACTCTGATCACGAACGTTCGAATTTTTAAACGAATTTGGCCTGACTTTATAATTAGCAAAGATCTCACAGCCCCTTTAACAAGAATGATGCAGGGGCCTGGATTCAAGCTTCATTAAACAGCATGTGCGAGTTAAACAAATATATCTTTGTCCGTAGATAAGCTGGGAAATTAATATAACCCCTTAGGAATTTCAACTTGTTCTGCTCTCTACGTGCATTTCACGAACAATGCTGCGGCTTCGGTGGTAGCTTTAGAGCGTTCTCTCCTGTCGGTAATTTGAAAGCGAAACGAGCGAAGTCGTTTCAATACACGAGCTTAACACGACGAACTGAACGTAATAAAATCTCATTAACATCTAACACTTCCGCGGAAGATTCTCTAAATATTCACATCAGAGAGAAAAATGCTTGACAACGAATTCTTATGTTGAAACATGAACAAAAACTAAAAAAATACAAACAACGTAACCTTCCATAGTGCTTCACTTTTTTTTCCCTAAACTGCTCCATTCTTCATCCTAATAAACACGGCTAAATGGCTAGTGTGCTGGCCTTTGGTGGACGAGGTCCCGGGTTCGATAATCAGCTGGGTCGCGGATTTTAAGCTTCATTGGTTAATTCCAATAGATCGGGGGCTGGGTCTATGTGCCTTCCTCATCATTAGAATTCACCACAAGTAGGGCCCAATCTTCGCAGACGTGCACCTCACCTATATCTAATAATAATAATAATAATAATAATAATAATAATAATAATAATAATAATAATAATAATAATAATAATAATAATAATCATCATCATCATCATCATCATCATAATAATCATAATAATAATAATATGTCCAACCCTTTTCACGTTTCTCCACTGGATCGGGTATGAAGGGAGGTGAATCTTCGTAGCGAGGTTTTACGACCGGATGCCCTTCCTGACGTCAAACAGGTGTTAATGAGATGAAACGAATGACGTGATATATAATTGTAGAAAGGGAGAGGATGAAGCTTGGTGCCGGCACATACATTACTCCTGTCGAATAGCACCAGGAGGTCTGCTCAAGGCTTAACATCGCCATCAACAGCGTGGTATCCCCTTACTGCATATGAACACTGTGGGGAGGTTTAAAATTGAATCGAGGCTTTTGGCACGAAATTTAGTGATTAGAAATGGTGGACCACAGCCTCTCCTATCCTGCCGGTGAAATATTTTTCAACCAAGGGGACTCAAACCAGCTAATCACTGTGACTCTGGCCACCACGAGAAATAAATAAATAAATAAATAAATAAATAAATAAATAAATAAATAAATAAATAAATAAATAAATTCTCAGCCCTACACAACACAATTTGAAGAGGGAGATGAGATGACTCAGTATGAGCTGAATGTGGAATTATTTCAGATTATTTCTGGAAGGCTCTACTATTTCCAATTTCTCTCTTCTGTCCTCAACTGGACAATATTATTTGTGAAATCTAAAAAGCTTTCATGAAGTAAGCCAGATAGTAGTCCTTAGTGACTGCTGATACCGTGATCATAGTCACAGGATCTCCAGTTTAACATAAAATCCACCAAACCCGATAGCTGCAGTCGCTTAAGTGCGGCCAGTATCCAGTAATCGGGAGATAGTGGGTTCGAACCCCACTGTCGGCAACCCTGAAGATGGTTTTCCGTGGTTTCCCATTTTCACACCAGGCAAATGCTGGGGTTGTACATTAATTAAGGCCACGGCCGCTTCCTTCCAATTCCTAGGCTTGTCCTATCCCATCGTCACCATAAGACCTATATGTGTCGATGCGATGTAAAGCAAATAGCAAAAAATGAACATCAAATCCGATCCAAAGGGATGTGACGTATTAAAAAAAAAGCAGATGTAATGAGCTAGATGTCGGTGAAATTCCAATGAATTATCATGCCCCTGACCTGCTCTTCATTTTCTTCATTATTTGGAGTTAGTTTCTTCCAACTTCGAGAAGAGGGTATCTCTTTTGACCTCGCCTGTTAGAATGCAATCTCCTCCAGCAATATACCAGCAATATACCAGCAATATACCCCTATGCATATATTTACTCTTAGACTATTTAGTTAAGGTGCCTGCAGAGGCTCTGGCTGCAATAATAATGGAGATTTCAATTTTGGAACATTTTCTTCACAACACAAACTAGAACACAGTATTGGCAGAATTCAGACTGTGAGACCGAACAGGTGCATGTAACTAGCAGGCACAAAGGCAGCAGTCGGGCGTGCGACAAGCGAGGAGCTTTTGATCTCCACTGTGCATAACCGAGGAAGCCAAGAGACACCAAGTCCAATATGAGTTCCGATTCAAGGAGATTACAATTTACGCCTGAGGTACCGTCAGCTGTTCTAATTCAACATCGAAAGCCTTAAAGCAAGACGAAAGAAAATTATTACAAATCAGATTGTAAGAAAAGGGAACGGTAGATCTACAACTGCAGTCTAGAACAATGTCACTTCCTCACCATAAATTCGGCTCTAAAATCCACTAAGGAACACTAAGAAGGTACTAGAAGTTAATAGTTATTTACCAACAGCCACGGGAATCGATATTTTACGTTTCGAGTGAGATGAGCCGCAGGCGAGCGTGGAATTTCGAAACGAAACGAAATACAACTTAAGTATGATTTTATCAACAGTTACTAAAGTTATGCATTTTTATGGGTCATATAAAGTTATATCTTTCCTCTTTTAACGTTTTTTGTCATATTCTGGTAATTTTTCATATTATGGTCATATTTCACCGTGAATTTTCGTGTTTTTGTCAATTTTTATCCTTTTATTCCATTTTCGCACATCTGATTTTCAATCGTCTCAAAGACGGACTTTTCAAATCTCCTAGTTGTTGCCTTTAATTTCTTACAATTATCTTTCTTAGCAACGTAATTTTTTGTGAACTAGGAGGGTAAATTGTATAGAAAGAGACAGATGCGTTGAAAGCAACAGATTAGTGAGCCTCAACTGAACTCTAAATGGGTTGACGTATTTCAAACATGGCCCGATACAATCCCGCGCTGTTGAACGGTATTTTCCCCGTCACAAGTCAGAAGATAATTTATATTTGAAAGCTTTAAAATATATATAATTTGCTATTGTAATTCTTTCTGATCGCCCATCAAAATGTGACATTTATTTCATTCTGTGCAGAATCGAGACTTACTTCTAGATTGAGTCATTAAATAAACAAAATATAATAATAAAATTATTATAATTACTTATTATTATTGAATGTTCTAGATTTTTAAAAGTATATTTTCAATGCAATATTAATTTAAACAGCAGGAAGATTTCGAAAATTTGACCAAAATGTTACGTCATATTTACTGTCATAATTCTAACATTTTTAGGTCATAAACATTCGAGCCCTACTAACCACTTTAGTGGCTCTTGCGTACAATATTTTACATCATTTATTTCTTAATCCGTTTAATGCCCAGGGTTGGTTGTTCCCTTCGACTCAGCAAAGGATCCCACCTCAACCGCCTCAAGGGAGGAGTCTTCGAGCTTAAGACTTTCGGTCGGGGGGATACAACTAGGTAGGAGGACTAATACCTCGCCCAGGGGGAGCCTCACCTCTTATTCTGAACAGGGGCATTGTGGGGGAAAGGAAATATTGGAAGGGATAGACAAGGAAGACGGAAAGAAACGGCCGTGGCCTTAAGTTAGGTACCATCCCGACATATGTCTGGAAAAGTGAGAAACCACGGAAAACCACTTCGAGGATGACTGAGATGGGAATCGAATCCTCATATGCTCAGCTGACCCTGTTCCAGCCCTCGTACCACTTTTCCAATTTCGTGGGAGAACCGGGAATCAAACCCGGGCCTCCGGGGGTGGCAGCAAATCACACTAACCACTACACCACGGAGGTGGACATTTTATTCCATACTATGATAAATAAATTTAGTTATATAAAATGAAATGAATGTTCATTCGTCACGATTCAAATCCTCAATGCTTGATCCGTGTTTGGGCCGATGACCTTCCATGTTAGGCCCCTTAAAACAACAAGCATCATCATGATCCGTGCATCGACTATTTCTTAAATAATAATATTATAAAATGTTATTGTTTTTACTTCCCACTAACTACTTTTTGAGTTATCGCAGACGCCGAGGTGCCGGAATTGTGTCCTACAGTTCTTTTACGTGCCAGTAGCCTAAACCTACCGATACTAAGCTAACGTATTTGAGCACCTTCAAATACCACACAACTGAGCCACGATCGAACCTGTCATGTTGGGGTCACAAGGCCAGTGCCTGAACCGTCAGACCTACTCAACCTGGCGACGTTTTCTTGTTTTTTTGTTCGTGTCTTGTTATGAAAGGTCTAAGAGTATGCAAATGAGATTATGTTGTAATAAGATTAAACTGTAATGTTATTTGAAGCGACGAACAGTCAATTAAGCTACCAGAGTAGTATAACATGCATTTCTGCTCCTGGATTAATGAAGGTAATACGAACTTCATGCTATACTTTGATATTCAGTTAGTATTGTGATGGCGGTTACTTGAGCTAGGAATGAAGAGACACCATTTTTAGGTTGAAAACGTTTCTTAGCAGACAAAGTAGGGTCATCATTAGACCCCGGATGTTAATGCAGTAACAGGATAGAATGCAAACTAATTTGGTTATTAGGAGGTGCCATCCCGGCCGCTCTTCCGTAATGCAGTGAGAGTAACATAAACTCTAGGGGTTCTGACGGGCAAAACCCCTAATGTTAATGCAAATCTCACAGCATAGCCGTTGTGCAGATTAGACTATACGTGTTGCTCGCTTTAGTAAGTTAGCATTCATCATACTACGACAAAAGTAAAATTAAATAATTTTCTCATTGCGCCGAAATTGAAGGGCTAAAGGGCCCGGAAAGATTTAACATTGTGAGTCTTGAATATCTCTGTTTTTTAAAAAAAATCGAAAATCACTTACGGCCTAAATTAAGTTCCGGAAAAACAACCTAAAATCACTTGTTTCTTTAATCGTTTTCTTTTTTATTCAAATCCTAGCCAAATTAACATATTTACATAATTATTTCTGTAATGTGTTCCTTGGTTCAATACTCTCAGGCTTTTATTTTTATTTTTTTGAAAAATGTCCACACCGAATTTAGTTCTAAGGGCTTAAGTGAAACTCTACATTAACTCACATTAACGCTCGTAGTGGTAGAAAAAGGCAAACTGCTAATCTAATTGACCGGATAACGATGATTAAGAAAAGGATTGTAATTTTTAGGACTGAAGAATATATTCTCATACTTTATTATATTTTATTTACCTAAAATTCGTAGCTCATATCTCTAAGATATTGAGTTGCTTGCCTGAAGGACTAGAACTGTGAATTTTTTATGTAGATGAGTACGGAACCACGGTGCTGGAGTGGGGCGAAGAAACAATTCAAGAAGGGTAAGTTTTCTTAATTTATGATCTCTCTGATTATCCGTGTTTACGTCATTGTGAAGCGGAGTTCAACCAATCAGGGACGATTTTTAATTTTTTTTCTAATGGCTTTACGTCGCACCGACACAGATAGATCTTATGGCGACGATAGCGTAAGAAAGGCCTAGAAGTTGCATGGAAGCGGCCGTGGCCTTATTTAACGTACAGCTCCAGCATTTGTCTGGTGTGAAAATGGGAAACCACGGAAAACCATCTTCAGGGATTCGAACGCACTATTACCCGGATGCAAGTCCACAACCGCGCGCCTCTAACCGCATGGCCAACTCGCCCGGTAGATTTGTAACTAGACAGTATGGAAAGTAAATTCAGTCGCGAGTTTTATGATTTCCATTCAAGAGTCTTAATTACCATTATAGGCGATTTGCATACGACTGTTTATGATCAACGATACTCTATTTTTTTTAAATATTCATACATTTCTGTCGAGATGTCGCTTGACAGTCGAGTTTACTTAACAAGGCGCAAAGTGCATGCGCTGGGTTATTGATTTTCCGTGAGTAGATCAGAGACCTTGACAATGTTATATGTTTTCAAAGCTTTGATTGAAGGTTATCATAACGTACTTTTATTTCAAACACAAACTGTTTATTGTACAGTTGGTGAAGTGAATTTGCGGGAATGTGCCGTGTGGCTGTGGAATATTGGAATTAAAAAAAGTGCATTGATATTAATATATGTGTCCGACAAGTTTGATTTTGGGAACAAGTGCGAAGCTAATGCGTCGGAAGCAGGTGCGATGCTTTCCTTATCTAATTGGTCAAGCAGTTGTATCATAATGAAAATCTGATCTCTGATTTGTGGAGAATCTCTATCATAATGAAACTTTAACTATAATGAGCCTCATTAAGATTCAGTTTTCTGGCATATACACTGACTGACAGAGCAAATGCAACACCAAGAAGGAGTGGTTCGAAAGGGATGAAAGTTGGGGAAAAAACAGAGACGGCACGGACGAATAATTGATGTTTATTTCAAACCGATATGCAGGTTACACAATGCGCACGGCATCGACTCAGTAGGATGTAGGACCACCGCGAGCGGCGATGCACGCAGAAACACGTCGAGGTACAGAGTCAATAAGAGTGCGGATGGTGTCCTGAGGGATGGTTCTCCATTCTCTGTTAACCATTTGCCACAGTTGGTCGTCCGTACGAGGCTGGGGCAGAGTTTGCAAACGGCGTCCAATGAGATCCCACACGTGTTCGATTAGTGAGAGATCCGGAGAGTACGCTGGCCACGGAAGCATCTGTACACCTCGTATAGCCTGTTGGGAGATGCGAGCAGTGTGTGGGCGGGCATTATCCTGCTGAAACAGAGCATTGGACAGCCCCTGAAGGTACGGGAGTGCCACCGGCCGCAGCACATGCTGCACGTAGCGGTGGGCATTTAACGTGCCTTGAATACGCACTAGAGGTGACGTGGAATCATACGCAATAGCGCCCCAAACCATGATGCCGCGTTGTCTAGCGGTAGGGCGCTCCACAGTTACTGCCGGATTTGACCTTTCTCCACGCCGACGCCACACTCGTCTGCGGTGACTATCACTGACAGAACAGAAGCGTGGCTCATCGGAGAACACGACGTTCCGCCATTCCCTCATCCAAGTCGCTCTAGCCCGGCACCATGCCAGGCGTGCACGTCTATGCTGTGGAGTCAATGGTAGTCTTCTGAGCGGACGCCGGGAGTGCAGGCCTCCTTCAACCAATCGACGGGAAATTGTTCTGGTCGATATTGGAACAGCCAGGGTGTCTTGCACATGATGAAGAATGGCGGTTGACGTGGCGTGCGGGGCTGCCACCGCTTGGCGGCGGATGCGCTGATCCTCGCGTGCTGACGTCACTCGGGCTGCGCCTGGACCCCTCGCACGTGCCACATGTCCCTGCGCCAACCATCTTCGCCATAGGCGCTGCACCGTGGACACATCCCTATGGGTATCGGCTGCGATTTGACGAAGCGACCAACCTGCCCTTCTCAGCCCGATCACCATACCCCTCGTAAAGTCGTCTTTCTGCTGGAAATGCCTCCGTTGACGGCGGCCTGGCATTCTTAGCTATACACGTGCCCTGTGGCACACGACAACATGTTCTACAATGACTGTCGGCTGAGAAATCACGGTACGAAATGGGCCATTCGCCAACGCCGTGTCCCATTTATCGTTCGCTACGTGCGCAGCACAGCGGCGCATTTCACATCATGAGCATACCTCAGTGACGTCAGTCTACCCTGCAATTGGCATAAAGTTCTGACCACTCCTTCTTGGTGTTGCATTTGCTCTGTCAGTCAGTGTATTTATATTTCGGCATCGTCGAGCATAAAAGTAATTTATACAACAACATGGAAAGTGATGTATTTGCGAGAACGGAAATTCGAAACGGGTACGGGAAGGTTGTTCTTCATTTATGAGATGATAATAAATAGGAAATATAACATATATACACGTTGGATCTTAGAACTGAAAAATTTCTATTAACTTACTTGAAATGACAGTTCAGGACACAAGCATACGTAGTGCATCACATACCTGAAAATAAACAAACACAAACATTAATAAAATAAATCATCTCCGTAACGAATATGATTTGGCATGTGTGTGGGATGTAATTTAGTCTCAATAGATGTAGCCCTAATGGCGTAGTAGACACCCCTACAATACTAGTAAATTAAAAATATGCAACAAACAAGTGTCACATCACGTCATATACAGGATGACTAAAAAATACACGACACCTTTTCATTCTTTAGAATCAGTAACACCACATCGAGAGATAAGCTGTAAGATAGTGCTGTAAGACGAGGCTGTCTTGTTTTGTTTTATATACCGCCCCTCTCCTTGACGTGCTGCTGGAATTTTGTCCCGTAGAAGTTCTTTAACGTACCATTGAATCGATCGACACGGGGATGGTGCCTGTAAGCACCTTGAAAAACTTTTTCCTCCGCATGTGGTAAATAAATAAATAAATAAATCAATAAATAAATAAATAAATAAATAAATAAATAAATAAATAAATAAATGTCGAAACTGTTAAGTTTTGACCGTTTGCGGCAAATTATTATTATTATTATTATTATTATTTTGTCTGGCTTCTCGATCATCATTCGTATCTTCAGTTCAGATGGCATCAGGTTCGATTCCAGCCGAGTCGGAGATTTTAATTGCATTCCTCTTTCATTTAATTCCTCTTGCTCGGGGACTAGAAGTTTGTATTCGAATTAATACAAACCTTACGTGAGGTGTTGGAATTTTGTCCAATAGAATTCCCTATTTTTAATATTTGTTTAAAATCTCACCGACACAGCCGGGTCTTACAGCGACGATAGTGTAGGAAAGTGTCAGTAATGGAAAGGAAGCGCCTGTGACCTTAATTAGAGTATAGCTGCATCATTTGCCTGGTGTGACTATGGAAAACTCTTAAAGCTTCCGACAGTGAGGTCCGAACCAACTACCTCCCGAATGTAAGTAGACAGAATCATGACCCCAAAAACAGCGCAGAGAACTCGCTCGGGGGAGTTCGTTTAGTTACCTGTAAATCTACCGACACGAGATTGAAGCAAGTTATCTGCGCAAGAGAGCAAGGCCCACTATGAAACATCGGATACAGAAGTGTAATGTGCAGGCAGTTATTATCTACCGAAAAGAAATAACACTACGTACATTCAGACCTTTGGCCAACTCACTCCCGAATGCTTCACCTTGAAGTATAGAACGTCCTTTACGCAGAAAATGGGGAATTTATAACGCAAGTCGGCGCTGGAGGACAGTACGAGCCAATTCATTTGACGACCGCAGCTTCCGTAGCTTGCGGGCGATGCAGAGAAATGACAAGTTTCCAGATATTCGTCGGTTATCGCCTTCAAGCAGCCGGTAGCCAAATGAACGCTAGATTATTTGGGCGGGTAAAAAGCCTGCAAGTCACAATTTGTGTTCAACTGCCTCGTACCAGGAAGAAATTCTTTAGAGATTATTGTGAAGCCTCCGTGGCTCAGGCGGCAGCGCGCTGATCTCTCACAGCTGTGTTCCGTGGTTCAAATCCCGGTCACTCCATGTGAGATTTGTGCTGGAGGCGGCACAGGTTTTCCTCCGGGTACTCCAGTTTTCCCCTGTCATATTTCATTCCAGCAACACTCTCCAATATCATTTTATTTCATCTGTCATTCATTAATCATTGCCCCAGAGGAGTGCGACAGGCTTCGGCAGCCGGCACGATTCCTATCGTCTCTGCTAGATGGGGGCTTCATTAATTCCATTCCTGACCCGGTCAAATGACTGGAAACACGCTGTGGATTATTATTATTATTATTATTTGTAAAGGAGTATAAGATGAAAATAGTCCGACTCATTTGCCGAATGGTCAGCGTTGAGGCCTTCGGTTCAGAACGTCCCGTGTTCGATTCCCGGCTGGGTCGGGGATTTTAATCGTGTCTGATTTGTAGTTTGTCTCAACGCCTTGCTCTTCACATTCAGACAACGTGCTACACTACCAACTACCACATAAACACGCAATAGTGATTACGTCCCTCCATATAGGGTTGGCGTCAAGAAGGGCACCCAGCCGTAAAACAGGGCCAAATCCACAAGTATGACTCGGTTCGCACCTGAAACGCCACAGATGTGAAAAAATATGTAGAAGAATAAGAAGACGATGCTGCTGCTGCTGCTGCTGGTGAAAGTAAATAATTCCAAAACAAAAGTAAATGAGTGCAGTCAGGTGATGCAGGAAATATTAGATTAGAAAACTAAGGGCCGATTGCAGAAACGGTGCTTAGACGATGTATACTGTTAACCTTTAATTACTCGCGCGGGGTCTTTGAGGCCCCACTCCCTTTTTAAATGGTTATATTTTCCCGAAGTGACTACGTGTGACCTTGACACATGCAATAGCTTCATGTAGTGGGAAGGGGAGCTCAGTTCAGTAGTTGGTTCATTGTTGCCAACTAAGGTACTCAGTGGAGAGAAGTGGCCAGGCCTGGAAGACCCCACGCGAGTAATTACGTATGAAAATAAACTAAGGTAACTCTTTTCATATTCTTGCACATATTGCGTATAACTAATTATTGATTTAGTTTTGATGATGTGAACGTGTCATACACATATTTTGGCCAGCATCTGAACCTCTTGTGATGTCTGGGAATTGTTAACATACAAAGGTAAGCCTATAACCTACAGTATAAGGCGCTTTTACTTTGACATGTGATACAGTGCAACAAATAGAGCGATTTTCTCTCATATTTCTGGGTTACTTCTATTTGTATTCCGCTTGCAGATGAATTTGTCTGGAAGGCACAGTCGTCAAGTACAGGATACTGAATAGTGGCTTTTAGGAGGAGTAGAAGAAGAAGACGACGACGATGATGATGCCCGAGTTGCTTCTGATTCTGATCCAGACTGTGAAATATTCAGCATTCATAAAGCAGTAATACTGATCTCCAGCATGCATCATGGTAGCTATTGAAGAGGATGAGAAAAAGAAATCGGAAATAGTTCATTTTTATAACAGCACGAAAGGTGGTGTACTGTAGACACAAATGACAAATTATGCCAAACTTACAACGTAGCACGACAAACCAACAGATGGACACTCTTTGTCTTCTATCATCTCTTCAATGTGGTTCGTATGAACACTTTCGTTGTATGGAAATTCAATTCCAGCCACTAGAGAAACATGCCAAGGAGGGTATTTTTGAAAGAGCTGGCGAAAGAACTCATGAAACCATGGCTGTTGGCGCGTGCTGCTATACCTAGCCTGCATAGGAATCTCAAGAAAAGAGTACGTACAGATTATGGTGACAGGGAAGATATAGAGGAGCCAGACAATTCAAGAAAGGGATGCGTGATTTGCCCTAGGTCAAAGGACAGGAGAATAAAAACTAGATGTGAAAAATGCAAGGAACATGTCTGTGGAGAACATATGAGGAAAATATGTGAGAGTTGTGTGTAATCTGAAAAAAAGAACACTGTCATGAACTTTATGATACTTAATGCGTATTGATTTCTTGTTAACATACTCTTTAATGTGGTGCAGTATTTGCAGTAAAATAAGATGCAATTGTATTGTAATTAGGGTATTTTTTCAGTGTATACACTCCTGGAGGCCTTAAAGACCCCACGCGAGTAATAAAGGGGGAAAACTGAGCGCGAGTATCTAAAGGTTAAACAATACCTAGGTATGGCTATCGTATTGCAGAGACGTTATTTATCACTTAGACACTGTCTAAAACCGATGTTCAACCGGTCATGTTTAAACACTGCCGAGAGCACTGTTTAACCTCAAATGAGAGGAGTGAATCACAATCAGAGGTTATGTACCAAGAAACATGCAATTTGCATTATCATGTTGAGACGATTCCGGGAAGAAAGGTTAGTCCGACCGCCTCTCTGTGGGTCGCCCGCTGCTAAATCGCAGCAATTCATTTGGCATGTACGGACAGGTAGATCTTAAAATAAAGTTTTCCTTTTCAAGAGACTTGTTTCTTGAGAGTGACAAAGGGACAGTCCGGTAACTGTCAACTTGAGTACAATTCTTGGCAACCAATATATTTTACTATATACATGTGGTAATTTCCATGGAATTATAGGTCACTTCGACTACATACATATCAGAATTACGTGTCCCGATCATCAGAGGGCTCTCACATGCATCAGCCGGGATGGATTCTCTTATATTTACTGCCAAGTAAACACACATCATAGTGAAAACTGAAAAGTAGGTTGTATGTGGTTTTTACATATATAATCGTATAAGTTTTCGGAAACTATCAGATAGGAAAAGGCAAGTGGTGGTGATGGTGGTGATTATTGTTTCAAGAGGAGGACTGGGGAAGAAGAAACGTGGCCATAATAACAGCTCTAGTATTTGCCTGGTGTAAACATAAGGAAACTCACGAAATACAATCTTCTGGGCTACCGATGATGCATTTCAAACCTACGATCTCCAGAATGCAAGATACATCTATATTGCCCGTACAACACATTCGACCGGGCGAGTTGGCCGTGCGCGTAGAGGCGCGCGGCTGTGAGCTTGCATCCGGGAGATAGTAGGTTCGAATCCCACTATCGGCAGCCCTGAAGATGGTTTTCCGTGGTTTCCCATTTTCACACCAGGCAAATGCTGGGGCTGTACCTTAATTAAGGCCACGGCCGCTTCCTTCCAACTCCTAGGCCTCTCCTATCCCATCGTCGCCATAAGACCTATCTGTGTCGGTGCGACGTAAAGCCCCTAGCAAAAAAAAAAAAAAAACACATTCGGTTACACATTACTATTGTTTAATCTTCCCTTCGTCGAAGCTATTTACGAGTAGATTACACTTACTGTAACAACGCTATAATCAGACCTACACTTCCCCGTACGGTGGTGTGTCGCTTTAGTGTCGATTATGTTATGAGATTTAATTTCCACCGAAAGCGATATTCTTATCTGTGGGCAAGCCATGCTTATGCTCAGCCATATTTGAGTAATATGTAGGAAGACAAACAGCTGACTGGCGTTCGGCGCGCGCACCGGCGAATTTCATTGGTTGCGACAAGCTTAGGGTTACATGAAAGATACTTCTATCTCCATTTTCAAACCAATATTGACACTTTAAACGATGTCTAGTTAAACACAGACTGAACAGTGTTTATACACTGACTGACAGAGCAAATGCAACACCAAGAAGGAGTGGTTCGAAAGGGATGAAAGTTGGGGGAAAAACAGAGACGGCACGGACGAATAATTGATGTTTATTTCAAACCGATATGCAGGTTACACAATGCGCACGGCATCGACTCAGTAGGATGTAGGACCACCGCGAGCGGCGATGCACGCAGAAACACGTCGAGGTACAGAGTCAATAAGAGTGCGGATGGTGTCCTGAGGGATGGTTCTCCATTCTCTGTCAACCATTTGCCACAGTTGGTCGTCCGTACGAGGCTGGGGCAGAGTTTGCAAACGGCGTCCAATGAGATCCCACACGTGTTCGATTGGTGAGAGATCCGGAGAGTACGCTGGCCACGGAAGCATCTGTACACCTCGTAGAGCCTGTTGGGAGATGCGAGCAGTGTGTGGGCGGGCATTATCCTGCTGAAACAGAGCATTGGGCAGCCCCTGAAGGTACGGGAGTGCCACCGGCCGCAGCACATGCTGCACGTAGCGGTGGGCATTTAACGTGCCTTGAATACGCACTAGAGGTGACGTGGAATCATACGCAATAGCGCCCCAAACCATGATGCCGCGTTGTCTAGCGGTAGGGCGCTCCACAGTTACTGCCGAATTTGACCTTTCTCCACGCCGACGCCACACTCGTCTGCGGTGACTATCACTGACAGAACAGAAGTGTGACTCATCGGAGAACACGACGTTCCGCCATTCCCTCATCCAAGTCGCTCTAGCCCGGCACCATGCCAGGCGTGCACGTCTATGCTGTGGAGTCAATGGTAGTCTTCTGAGCGGACGCCGGGAGTGCAGGCCTCCTTCAACCAATCGACGGGAAATTGTTCTGGTCGATATTGGAACAGCCAGGGTGTCTTGCACATGCTGAAGAATGGCGGTTGACGTGGCGTGCGGGGCTGCCACAGCTTGGCGGCCGATGCGCCGATCCTCGCGTGCTGACGTCACTCGGGCTGCGCCTGGACCCCTCGCACGTGTTACATGTCCCTGCGCCAACCATCTTCGCCACAGGCGCTGCACCGTGAACACATCCCTATGGGTATCGGCTGCGATTTGACGAAGCGACCAACCTGCCCTTCTTAGCCCGATCACCATACCCCTCGTAAAGTCGTCTTTCTGCTGGAAATCCCTCCGTTGACGGCGGCCTGGCATTCTTAGCTATACACGTGTCCTGTGGCACACGACAACACGTTCTACAATGACTGTCGGCTGAGAAATCACGATACGAAGTGGGCCATTCGCCAACGCCGTGTCCCATTTATCGTTCGCTACGTGCGCAGCACAGCGGCGCATTTCACATCATGAGCATACCTCAGTGACGTCAGTCTACCCTGCAATTGGCATAAAGTTCTGACCACTCCTTCTTGGTGTTGCATTTGCTCTGTCAGTCAGTGTACAATGGAAGATCGTGCTCGATTTAGACGTTGTTTAGGTAGACGTTGTCTAAGGCTTAAAACTAGTCATCGTTTCTGCAATCGGCCCTTAGCAGTTGCCTTTGACAGAAGCAGCTGTTTAAGTTCATTACTAGAGCCTTATAGAAGGCGCGCAGTTTAACTGACCGGGGAAGGTGTACCCCCGGTACAATTATTATTATTATTATTATTATTATGATTATTATTATTATTATTATTATTATTATTATATTATTATTATTATTATTATTATTATTATTCAATTTTGTTTCAATGACAATTTTAGTTGACGAGAGAGAAATATTTCACCCTTACTACCTTCAAGCTAGCGAATGGTGTACCTCCTGCTAAGTAGGCCTAACACCTAAAAATTTGGTTGTAAAATATTGCATTATTCAGTTAGAAATGAATTTCCTGACTGCATAGTGCCGTAGTGGGTCCAGGAAACAACCTGGCTGCCGGCTTCTGTGGGCCATACCCTAATTACCTAGTCGAGTAAAACACAGCGAAGAGCCCATTCATCATGGATCCAGTCTCCATAGCCCACTTAACTCGGGCTGCTGGCTCTAATGAAACTAGAGGGCGAGAAACACAATCTGTGGTTACCAACATATATCTTCTATTTATTCCCCAACTTCAAAGACAAGAGAAGCTCTGTGCGTGACGTCAAAGTACCCCGTAATATCACAGAGAAAAGACTGGAACATGTTTTAATCTTTATCCCGGAGTTGTGTAGCGCTCTGAAAGACCCGTCCAACTTTCGTCTTACTTTTTACTCTCGTCTATTCTTACGTAAAAAGCAATCTTCTTTCCTAGATTAAAGCACCTATCGGAATGGACATACACGCCCCATGCTTAAATAAGTCGAACCTGTCCGCACTGCATTAAAACTGGTAAATTAATTTCGGACTCGCTCTATAACAACAAAGGTACTGGGTAAGAGACGGGCGTTGGCATGCTTACCATTATGTCGTCACTAAAGCTACAATGTGTTACACAGAAGGCTCTGATTGACGCTCCTACTGAATCACTTATTTTCAAAGCAAGCAAGGAAGCAAGAAATCAAGCTTGTAGTTTCACGTGACTTGTGGTGGTGGTGGTGATGGTTATTGTTTTAAGAGGAAGTACAGCTGGGCAACCATCCTGTCTTAACATTAACCACAGATAAAAGACTGGAAAAGATGCAACACTTCGAAAAATGAACGTATTGACCAAAGAAAGAATAGGGCCACGCGAATGTGCAGAGTCTGGCACAAGTAAGTGGAGGCAATGCAAGGACTCAGCTAAGGTTCCTGTAGTCGCGAACCCACGCTCCTAAGTTAAGATTCACTGGGGCTTTCACGTGACTGTTCATACCGTAATCCCAGCCAAAGAACATCTGGTTGTACATGGAATCCGAACTTCAGAGACGCGACTTACCATTTCAAAAATATATTACAGATGTATTAAGCCGTGGACCCCTCCCCCAACTACCCCGCCGTTCATCATTTAATCTAGCCATATCTACGGTCATAATATTGAAAGATACATTCTGACAGTTCTTAGAGGGAGATCCATTTACTGGCTGCCTTGGTCGGGAGAAGGAGTACTGGGTATGGTTGTCATGGAAACATTAGTGGACTCACTTCGGTTGCCATGCAGATGAGCCTGCTGGCCTACTCGTGTTACTTCGAGTTTCGAAACCTCTCACTTCTGAGTTACGTACGACAGAACACAGCCGTCTGAACGAACGAACAAGTGAGCTGAAAGTGAAGGGAAGGAGGAAGGGACGCAGGAATGTGTCAACACCGTTCAATGGCACGTGCAATGCTCCTCCCACCAGCCTTATCTGTCAAAACGCTTCTTTTAATATTACGTGTACAGAAGTTATGATTTATACCAACTATGCATATGGTGGATTCAAACTCCATCGTCTGGGACCTCGATGGTTAGTTTCCACTGTTTCCCTTTTTTACAACAGACACATGCCTGGGTTGTACCTTAGTCACCTTCCCAATCTAAGCGTGTTCCTACCACCAGTGTCGTCTGAACTGTTGATATAGCGTTAAACACATCTAGTTTTACGCGACATCCGAACAACAAGAATGGTCTTTTCATTTCAGTAATCCCCGATGTACTGGCCATGATTCGAAACGCAGTTGCTCTGGTGAGAAGCCAATGATTATACACTTAAGAAAATGGAAATTGCAACACCATGAAGGCATTAGTCGTTTGTGTAGATTTTCAAGATATGGAACGATGCCATGTAGGTATGTAAACGATCAAAATTTCTGACCCATTGGATTGTTGCTGCAGGTGTCTCACCACGTGATTGGTCGCGGAGGAATCAACTCCAATATACGGACTCTAGTGTAGCGTAGTTGACTTGCAGTCTGTGCAGTGAAGTGTTCCCCGTCAAACATGCCTCGACGACAGAGAAGAGCACGCTATCAACAACTGTCGCCGTTTGAGAGGGCTCGGATAATTGGACTGTGTGAGGCAGGATTGTCGTTAAGGACTGTCGCTGCACGTGTTGGCCGACAGACATCTACGGTACAACGTGTATGGCAGCAGTGGTCAAATTAAGGTACCCACACTCGTAGACCTGGCATAGGCCCAGCGCTACAGACAACTGTGAGAGATGATCGCCGCATCATTCGGATGGCCCGGATGGAACCACATGCAACAGCAGCGCAAATTCGAGCAGCTGAGGCACCCCACGTTACACAACAAACAGTTGGTAATCGCCTGCGTGCAGCTGGCTTACGAGCCCGTGTCCCTGCAGAAGGTGTTCCATTGAACCCACAACAGCGACGTCTAAGGCTGGCCTGGTGTCGAGAAAGATCGACGTGAGTCGACGAATGGCATAGGGTCGTCTTTAGTGATGAATCGCGCTTCTGTCTTGCCCGCAGTGATCGCCGTAATTGTATGCGCTGACGTACCGGGGAGAGGGGCCGCCCAGATCTTATTGTCGAGAGGCACACAGGGCCAACACTAAGCATTTTTGCCTGGGGAGCTATTGGCTTTAATGTGAAATAAAATTAGTGCTTGTTGAGGGCACTATGACTGCTCGACAGTACGTTGATAGGGTACTCAATCCAGTGGTTGTCCCTATGATGGCGAACATTGCTAATGGGATGTTTCAGCAGGACAATGCCCGGGTTCACACCGCACGCATCTCCAGAGAAGCTCTCCACATCACAACCTTAGAATGGACCGCCAGATGCCCGGACCTCAGTCCTATTGAGCATGTGTGGGACATGATGGGTCGACAACTGGCCAACCGTCCTCAGCCACCCACAACTCTGGAACAACTAACCCGTATAATGCAGCAAGCATGGGCCACAATTCCCCAGGAAGCGATTCAGGGCCTTATTGACTCCATGCCTCGACGAATTCATCAATGTATTGCAGCTCGTGGTGGGCACATCCTGTATTGATTGTTGTCCAAACTTGCGGTCAGAGGGACCTGAAAGTGTAATCATCGAATCACAAACGAACACTCGTCCTGCATGTTCAATTGCAGCAATGTAGCACCACTCCTCCTGGGTGTTGCAATTTCCATTTTCTTCAGTGTATAATATGACTATTACGCTACCGCCTTCCTCTCTATAACCGAACTAATTACCTTTACGGCTTTCGGAGATGCCGAGGTACCGGAATTCCTCCCCGCGGGAGTCCCTTTACCTGCTGATAAATCTACTAACATAAGGCTGATGCATTTAAACAACTTCAAATATCTCCGGACTGAACCGGGATTGAACATGCCAATCGCATCTACAGTGTAACTCATCCATATCGGCTGCCTAACAACCATTGTTGACATGACCTTACCCCTTGACACTCACACGAATGCAGTTTGTTGCAGAGCTTGGAATGTAACACAAACCTCCCAATTTCATTAATTACAACGCTAAAGACAGACAAGTAGTCGGAATATTATAGTCTATTTTTCTTCATTCATTTGACTTCGGGCTCCAAGAAGCCATCCAGCCAGCAACCCACAATTATATATAACTAGTAGATAAACATGCTGTTCGCCTCTGTGGTGTAGTGGTTAGTGTGATTAGCTCCCAACCCCGGAGGGCCGGGTTCTATTCCCGGTTCTGCCACGAACCTTGAAAAGTGGTACGAGGGCTGGAACGGGGTCCACTCAGCCTCGGGAGGTCAACTGAGTAGAGGTGGGTTCAATTCCCACCTCAGCCATCCTGGAAGTGGTTTTCCGTGGTTTCTCACTTCTCCAGGCAAATGCCGGGATGGTACCTAACTTAAGGTCACGGCCGCTTTCTTTCCTCTTCCTTGCCTATCCCTTCCAATCTTCCCATCCCTACTCAAGGCCCCTGTTCAGCATAGCAGGTGAGGCCGCCTGGGCAAGGTACTGGTCATTATCCCCAGCTGTATTCCCGACCCAATGTCTCACGGTCCGGGGCACTGCCCTTGAGGCGGTAGAAGTGGGATCCCTCGCTGAGTCCGAGGGAAAAACCAACCCTGGAGGGTAAACAGATTAAGAAGATGAAGATAAACATACTTCAACACAGATAGGTCTTATGGCGACGATGGGATAGGAAAGGCCTAGGAGTTGGAAGGAAGCGGCCGTGGCCTTAATTAAGGTACAGCCCCAGCATTTGCCTGGTGTGAAAATGGGAAACCACGGAAAACCATCTTCTGGGCTGCCGATAGTGGGATTCGAACCTACTATCTCCCGGATGCAAGCTCACAGCCGCGCGCCTCTACGCGCACGGCCAACTCGCCCGGTGCTTCAACAGTTGAAGTAACTGGAAATTCTAAATGGACTATTAATATATCTTATGAATAAAAGTTGCATTTTACAGGTTTTATTCCATTGGAATCATAACGAGTATTATAGATAGTACTTCCTTACAAACCATAGTCTGGTTGTTAGCTCGGAGTTGTACTTTGACGTCTATGGATCTGTATACTCTTGAGAAAGCTACATACAACTATCCAGAACGAAACACCATCGACAGTTTCATATGCCCTCACTCCACATGAGCACTGCGCAGAGGTTTATAATTTAATCCAGGCTTTTGACACACATTCTAGTGAACAGACATTCTTTAACACCAGCTTCCGTACCATGTAGACCATAATTCTACTGGTAAAAATATTTTCAACGAACGGCACTCGAACCAGCTAATCACGGTGTCAGATCATATAGACTTCACGTGTAGCAACCATGGACACCTTGTACGCTGCTCCATCTCGTGCTTATCACTAGAGAATGAACAAAAAAAGGAATGATGCATTCATTTCACTTAAAGATAGTATTTTTCACTGAACAGTTGTCCGACTCGTTGGGTGAACGGTCAGCGTACTGGCCTTCAGTTCAGAGGGTCCCGCGTTCGATTCCCGGCCGCGTCGGGGATTTTAACCTTCATTGGTTAATTCAAATGTCTCCAACATCCCTGCAACTCACACACCATACATAACACTATCCTCCATCACAATAACACGCAGTTACCTACACATCGCAGATGCCGCCCACCCTCATCGGAGGGTCTGCCTTACAAGGGCTGCATCCGACTAGAAATAACCACACGAAATTATTATTATTGAACATTTCAAGTATGATGGTCATCATTGCGTTGTTCTTGTAACCCATAACTTGTGCCAGTTTAAGTTTCTCAAATATATCTGTGGAAGACAACAGAAACCAGGATGCATGTAGTTCGACGTCATAAAAAAAAACCACGGCACGTACGCCCTTGAAAGGGCTTTGGCCTGCCCAGCGACCGCTGCTCAGCCCGAAGGCCTGATGATTACGAGGGGCCGTGTGGTCAGCATGACGCACCCTCTCGGCCGTAATTCTGGGCTTTCGAGACCGGGACTGCCATCTCAACGTCAAATAGCTCGTCAATTCTAATCACGTAGGCTGAGTGAACCTCGAACCAGCTCTCAGGTCGAGAGAGAAACCCCTGATATGGCCGGGAATCGAACCCGGGGCCCCCGGGCGAGAGGCAGGCACGCTACCCCTCCACCACGGGGCCGGCAGTTCGATGTCATGCCGATAGATATAGCTGTGTACCTACGTCATCACAGTGAATATTCAACGACTTTGCTAACAGGACCGTATTTTTCTTTTTAGATAGTACAAAAGTCCTGGTCGTGAGAGGTTCATTAGGTACTTGTCTTGTAGAGAAGACCTAACAATCTATAACTGGTCAACTGTTGAAACTTTCTCATTTCGTCAATATCGCTGTGAATGACAGACAGAATTAGGACGGTGATAATATATAAATGACATAACAGCTGGTATAACAATACTGAACAAACTCAAAAACACACAAAAGAAAATAATCATCATCACCATCATCATCATCTGTTTACCCTCCAGGTTCGGTTTTCCCTCGGACTCAGCGAGGGATCCCACCTCTACCGCCTCAAGGGCAGTGTCCTGGAGCTTCAGACTCTTGGTCGGGGGATACAACTGGGGAGAATGGCCAGTACCTCGCCCAGGCGGCCTCACCTGCTATGCTGAACAGGGGTCTTGCGGGGGATGGGGAAGATTGGAAGGGATAGACAAGGAAGAGGGAAGGAAGCGGCCGTGGCCTTAAGTTAGGTACCATCCCGGCATTTGCCTGGAAGAGAAGTGGGAAACCACGGAAAACCACTTCCAGGATGGCTGAGGGGGGAATCGAACCCACCTCTACTCAGTTGACCTCCCGAGGCTGAGTGGACCCCGTTCCAGACCTCGTACCACTTTTCAAATTTCGTGGCAGAGCCGGGAATCGAACCCGGACCTCCGGGGGTGGCAGCTAATCACGCTAACCACTACACCACAGAGGCGGACCAAAAGAAAATAATACCTTTGGATAAATGCAACAACTTGTAACCACTGATCAAATAAAAATCTGTCGAAAATAGTCATTGCGACGTTCTGATAACATTAGCTTAACCCCTTCAGTCCTGAATTTTTCTGTTTAGAAAGAAAAATAATTTCTGACTGGATTTTGATTTTAGGTCATACTGGGGATGTACTTACAAAATTTGGTTGATGAGAGACCTCCCGTTACAAAAATATATCATGTACAGTATACTGTACATTTGGTCTCAAGTGTTGCTGAATCCTAAGCTCTTACCTTGGGATGGCAACCTTCTTAGGACAGGATTTGGAGGTATACAATGTTTCTACTGTACTAAATAGTAAGCCATACATTCCTATAGAACTGAAATTATCTATTTTTGAGATATTTTCATTGTTTACAGATAATTACTTACAAATATTCATATTTTGTTCACATATTACCGACAAAGAAACGCTTCATAACAATTCACATTCATTTCATTGCTTATGAAATGCTGCAAAGCACTTCCTGTTCCTATTTATACAAAGATGTACTCCACATTTTCTGCAGATAATGTGTGATCGCTGGGTGCAATTAATTTTCTTGCATCGAGTAGGTTCTTTATTGCCATCATGCTCTGGTAAGTGATCAACACTATCCTGCACTTCCCTCTATGGTCTCCTCTCAGTTGTTTGTTTTTTATTAGTTGAAGGTGATATTACAGGGCTTGTAGATAGCCTTCCTCTTTTGATACACTTGAATTGGTTATCAACCTTCAGAAAAGCTTCAGCTACCCTAAGCCTGAAATCTAACAAATCCATTATCTCCTTCTGTGCCAACCCAGCATTTCTAGCATTTTGACTGTACTCCATCACTCAGAGAAAACAAATATGTATGCACTTCAGAAAAACGTGAGATACAAGCCAATCAAACATGAGGAAAGTAATTAAAGTGTTGTTTGGTTTGCACATTGTCATGGGAGCAGAATATCAGGCCTCTGTGTCAGGAAAATATCTTCAACAGAAAGTTCAGCATCTCCAGAAGTACCAATAGTATATCCATTGCCACTTGCCTCGGTTGGGCTGCTTACAGATATCATCTCAACATCAGCTCCTGAAATATATCGCAGAATAAAGCTGTATTTTAATAATTATTAGCTAAAAATTTGGGCAACTCAGTTTGCCATAAGAGTACTGGAGTTTCATAATGTGTAATAATATTGAATGTGATAACGTACCAATGCGCTGTATTTGTGGCTGGTTTGTGGTTCATCCTCACCATCACTCGCTAGTTCCTCCACATCAGACACATCTCCATTCTCCAACAACTTCAATATCATATCAAAGTTGCTTGGGTTCATTTTCATTCTTGATGTGCCTGAATTTCAACAAAAATATATTTTTAGGGAACTCAGAGAACAAAAACAAAGTTTCTTTTTACATTTCTAAGAGACAATCTAGAGTATACAACACTTAATCTTCTTCTATATTACTAGAAACTACCAGGTATATAAATAAAACTTTGTGAAAGATAATGAACTGTCACACTATTTGCAACACTTGAGACCCCATGTACAGTATACTGTACATGCTAATATACATGGATGTTATGAGTCAAGGGATATGAAAGACCAACTATAATTAGTATGCATATTATATTCAAACCTTTATCTTTAACCCCCAAACAGAACTTTACCCTAAACAGAATAAAATGTTAAAAATAAAGAATAAAATTTTCCCACTTACCTCCACTAACAGCATGCTTGTCTGCCATGTTTGTTGTTTATCTTCATAATTCACTAATGTGTTGGTAGATGTAACTTCAACCAATTGAGAAACAAAGACAAAGCATAGAAGTCTCTAGCAAGATAGAGAACTCCCCTATTCACTAATAATTCTTGGTGCTATAAGCTAATGAATTTGATGTACAGTATACTGTACACCTGGACTGAAAGGGTTAAATAAAAATAAACATTTCTCACAAAATTAATTTACAAATGTAAAATAAAACAGTCCGCCTGTGTGGTGTACCACCCGCGGAGGCCCGGGTTCTATTGAAAAGTGGTACGAAGACTAGAAGCAGGTCCACTCTGCCTCGGGACTCTAAGTAGTTTTCCGTGGTTTACCCACTTCTCCTCCAGCCAAATGCCAGGATGGTACCTAACTTAAAGCCACAGCCGCTTCCTCCCTTCTGCCTTGTCTATCCCTTCCAATCTTCCCATCCCTCCCTCCTACAGCAGGTGAGACCACCTGAGTGAGATACTGGTCCTCCTTCACAGTTGTATCACCCACCCAAAGTCTAACGCCCCAGGACACTCTCCTTGAGGCGACAGAGGTGGGATTTCTTGCTGAGTCCGAGGGAAAAACCAACCGCGGAGGGTAAACGAATTAACAAAGAAATAAAAAATGAATTAGACTGCCTTAGGAAAGAAAGAATGGAATTATAAATCTGAAGGTCGTTCCAACAAAGTAAACACTGAATATTTACTGGGAACTGGAATCCCAACACACACAAACTGTTAAAAAATGATCGCCGTTGTTCTCGATAGATGTCACACGCAATGAAAATGTGATTTAAGTCTTGAATTGACTGATTATTGCATGCGCAGTAGGAGATTAATTAACTCCAATGTGATGTAAGTGGCTTCTAAAACTCCCATTGGGCCGATGACCTTCGATGCTAGGCCCCTTAAAACAACAAGAATCATCATCTTCATCATCATCATCATCATCATCATCAGAGCTCCCATGATTGAGTCGCATACGTATAATAGATGTTATATATATATATATCTTCTGTTAGCGTTCCATTTCGAGAAGCAAGGTTTTGTTGGCAGACCTGGTTGATGTTACGTGCAGTATCTGGAAGTTCTATTACCCTCTTCACAATCTCAAAACATACATTAATTTAGCTCTGAAACTGCTCTGCTTGTTTTGAGTATCCAATTAAAAAACTACGTCTAATCTCTGTGTGCAGCAGAAGCCTCAGGTACTAATAACATTTACACTTCCTGTTATTTCTTCTTTCCCAAAATTACCTCTTGGTTTTGCACTGCTAGATTGCTCTGTGCGTCTTTGCAGACATTTCTAAAAAGTTTCAAATAATCTTGTCTTGTACACATACACAACAATCCCATTAATCTCTTGCGTTTCTCCACAGCGTCTACCTTTCGGGCGAATTATTAAGTGAATGGTAAACATTACATGAACCAGCTGCCTCTCTTGATCAGTGGTAGAGCGTCGGTCTCCGGATCTCAAGATAGCGGGTTCAAACCTGGCAGAGGTAGTTGGATTTTTGAAGGAAGGAAAGAAGTCCATCCGACATTCCATGTCGTACGATGTCGCCATGCAAAAGATCTCTGGTGACACATTTGATGTTCGCCCGGCAAAATTCATTAAATCTCAACCACAGACGCCCAAGAGAGATTCGGTTTACTCTGTCTGACTCTAGCAGGCCTAGAGTAAAACGGAACGTGGAAATTGACGAGCAGGCAGCCAGATAACGCCAAATTTAAAAGTGTCTGCACGCGTTCGCTGAGGCCATACGATGATGATTATTATTATTATTAATCCATGGATCAAACAGAAATAGATACACACACATCGTAAGAGTACAGTTGAAAAATGCAAGAACCTAGTATGCCGAGGGAGAACACAGATGTAGAGTTAATTCTGTGATCATTAACCCGTTACTGACGTGAGGTCCGTGGGACCGTTCAGCCCCAAAATTTCCGCCCTTCACATGCATCTGTGGTGTTAAAAATATCTTTCACTGTCTAGCTTCCTAATTTCCAGTCTTCTCTGTGTTCCCATTGCGATCAAACCTGCCAGTGTTTTGTGGAAGTGACTCTTGTAACAGCTCGGTCCCTGGGACCTCACATCCGTAGTCCTGTAACTAAGTGCGATTCTTTATATTCATCATTTCTGAAATGTCCGCTTCCTTATTGGAATGGTTAGCACAAGTACCTGACATCCTCAGATGCCATGGTTCAATTCCCAGTACTGACAAAGATTTTAAAGTGCCTGTAGAGCTGCCGTATGGTCAAAATGGTATATGCAGCTCACCGCCACTGGGAGTGTGCCAAAAAGAAGCTCCACCACCTCGGGATGAGGACACAAATTTACCTTTACTTTTATTTCTGAAGTGCTGATTTTCGCCTTGAATTGTGACCGGATGATAATCGTATACTATCGAAAATGAGACTGATGGACCCACGTTTTCAAAACAAAGTGACTCTTATGTTACAAAAAATCTCGGAAGAGCAATTTGATTTACAAGATGAAAGAAAGAGTTGTACATTTTCTTCTGTTGCGTTTTATAATCATTCTAAGCACCTTCTGCACCTTCTAATATGCTTCGAAAACCGAAACGTATTTAGTCAAACGTTAAACCAGTACCATTGTTGACATGATATAGGCTGTTGGGCTTATGCCGTCTCCAGAAAATACGGTGAAATTCTTTACGTTTCGCAGAGAACTTTGCTCTGCGTCTTCAGAAGAAAAAGAATTTCACCTTATTTTCTTGACACGGTATAAGCACAAAAGTCTATATCATGTCTTTAAGTATCGGCCGTGAAAGCAACAATGGCAACAGTATGATTATTATTCATTAATAATGTTTCTTTCACAACTTGTTCTTCCAATCATCATCATTATTATTATTATTATTATTATTATTATTATTCTTGTTTTCGAATGGGTCTACTATGGACCACGTTAAGCATCATTCATTTACGGTTCTTCCTCTTTCGATCGGCCCAGTACTTCTTCATCCTTTCGGAGTGGGCTTCTTTACGTTCTCGTGACCAGTTGTTGCCGGTCCGTTTTTTGCTACTTTGATCTTGGAATCCCTTAATTTTGTTGATGATTTTTCTGTATTCCTGTCTGTTGTACACTACCTGCTGTGATATATTATTTTCCTCGATATCCTCCTTGACCCCTTTAAGCCAGCTAGTTTGTGTCTTCCAGTTCTCCATGTATTCCAGAATTCGCTTGGCTGTTCTCTCTGGTGGCATTCTTTTAATGTGTCCGTAGAAGCAGAGTCTTCTCTTCTTGAAGGATGTTGTAATTTTTTCGGTCCTTTTGTATAGTTCCTCATTTGGTCGCAGTCTAAATTCTTGACCCACTTTCCTGGGCCCTAGTATCTTCCTCAAGATCTTCCTTTCTGTCTTTTCAATGTTTTCTAGTAAGCCCTTCCTGTTCAGTGGAATACATTCCATCGCATATAGACTTTCTGGTTTGATGACAGTGTTGTAATGTCTGATTTTTGCCGTGAATGAAACTGATTTTTTATTGTAGACATTTCGACATAACTGGTATGCTGCTTCCATCTTTCTTGCCCTTTCCTGTAATGCTATTCCTGGTAGTCCTGTTGAGGTTATCCATTCCCCCAGATATTTAAACTTCTGTACTCTTTTAATTGTTCCATACTTGGTGACAATATTTTGTGTCGGATCCTTTTTGTCCTGAATCATTAGTTCCGTATTTTCGAAGGATATCTGAAGTCCCGTCTTTACAGCAGTCTCTTGAAGTGTTTCAATTTGTACCTTGGCTGTTTCAGTGCCTTCTGCCAGTATTGCCATATCATCTGCGAATGCTAGACAGTCAATTTTGACTCCAGATCTTCCCAGTGATATTCCATTTTCCACCCCTAATTCCGTCAGTCTCTTTCTCCACTCTCTGACCACTTTTTCAAGTATAACATTAAACAGAAGTGGTGACATCCCGTCCCCTTGTCGGACACCTGTTTCGATCTTGAATGGTTTTGACAACATACCCATAAACTTAACCTGTGATGTAGTGTCAGTGATGGTTTCTTTGATTAAGTTTCTAGTTTTTAATCTATCCCAAACTCTTCTAACGTGCTTATCAAGGTTGCTCTGTCGACTGAATCATAGGCTTTCTTAAAATCCACAAATACAATCACTAGATTTTTGGCTGTGAGTGCACGTAGTTGTATTATGGAGATTAGGTTGAAAATTTGCTCGCTGCATGATCTCCCTTTCCGGAATCCTGCCTGGTATTCACCAAGTTCTTTTTCTATTATCCCTTCAGTCCTGTTTTGTAGTGCCTTGGATAGAATTTTAGAGGCAACTGGTGGCAATGATATTCCTCTGTAATTGTTAACGTTTGTTCTGTCTCCTTTTTTGTGCAGCGGGTGTATTAATGATGTCTTCCATTCCTTTGGGATGCTCTCTGTTTGCCAAATCTCCTCAAACAGTGCTTCTAGCTGAGTCACTAAGTGTTCTCCGGCATATTTCAATAACTCTGTAACTATTGAATCTTCACCTGACGTCTTATTGTTCTTCAGTCCTGTTATTATTCCCCTGATTTCTTCTTTATTAGGTGGTTCTGAGTCCGGTGTCTGGTTCTTGGGTTTCTCAAACATTAGAGTTTCCTCAGGTTTATTATTATTATTATTATTATTATTAACGCCTAAATATTACCATTTCGTTTTCTTGAGCCTATTAATCAACATTGCCTATTTTTCGTCTATCAGAGAAATGCCCTGCTATGCTTTAACACTTCACGCTCCTTTTCCAGTATCAATTTCCAAATCTACATTTTTGTATCCACTAGAAGTTTGCCCTCCTGTGTGCCTTCGTTAATTTTAGGTAGTGATGGAGATTGTTCTTTTAAGGGCCAAAGCAATCCTGGCTCAGGTCGATGGTATTAAAACGTGTCCAAATACGTCAGCCTCATGTCGATAGATTTCGTTTAGCATGCAGTTACAGTTATGTAAATGTGTCTTATAGACTGCGAATTTTCAGACATTTCCGAAGCCTCATCACCATAGAAACTGCAACCTTACAAGTGATGAATGGTCAGACAATGTTACCTAGCAACCGTGCAGGCTACATCCTATGGATGGTGGTCATCCGAAATAGAATTCGTTGATGAATGGCCATGACCGAGAGACATATTTATGATCAACTGATTTTCGCAAAGGGAAAAGTGGTTTCTTTTTCGATGTGACCTTGTTTACCAATGACAGAAATACATTTGCCAATGCGTTGTGTACATCTTTATTAGCTACACGCCTTCAAGGTGACTCTGCACAACGCAAACTAAATGCCTGTTCCCATGGCTGCTTCCTAGTTTACATAACGTAAGATATCCTCAACAGCGACACGACCCAACTCTGAACAATGCCGAGCAAGGATGAGACCGAAGATTACAACTTTCGCGATAATATTTAAATGCTGTGTCACAGACAATCTGAATGGAACAATCTGTAGCAATTCATCACTTTCACGAAACCTCGAGAAGACACGCTCTGTTCATTCATCAAGAGATACGCCAAGATGGATCCCTTGCTTGCATATCAATGCGGGAACCTTTAAAAAGACTCCTCCACTGCATACCAGATAACCCGCACTTGCCAGGAATATTAAAACAAGTTCTTACTGCAGGCTGCAAACAAATGTCATTACTGTCTTGGCTCATCCCTAAATTAGAACAAGCTCTATCAAGGAGCTTCTGCAAGAACGTGTAGTAAAATAATGGTAAAGCGGACCTCAATAAAGCGAGAATGGTACGAGTTAGACAATATGCAAAAAATTAATCATTAAACAAATGTAATAGAACATCAAGAATGTGTTCCACGTGTGTACAGAAGAAGGGTCCTTTGCTTGGAAAATGAAACATATTTCATTTTCATTCTCAATAGAATTGTTGAAGGATAACTGAAAGAAGAACTAGGAGTTACACCTGACCATTATCTATCTAGAGAAGGCATATGATAAGTTTCACCTGTGAGAAGCTTGCAGATCACTCAGAGAGAAGAGATAAGCGACAAGTTAGGTACACCTGGTGAAATTTATATAATATACAGTTTACTGTGTGGCTGTCACACAAGTAAGAAGTACAAAATAATTAACTATAAAATTGATGAGTCAAATACGTTGCAATCAATCTCTCTTTATGCACCCCAGAAACTAAGTCGTCCTAGAAATATCTTCATTCTTTCAAAGGCTAAGAATGAAATTCATAAGAACTCCCCAATTAACAGGGACATGAGACTTTACAGTAATATTCATTCCTACGTTAATAGTTTTAGTATGACCGAAGCTACATTCACTTCGTCATGTAACACTGTACTTCTCAATAAAATATAATACATTATGAAGAAATAAAAAGAAAAATTAGTATAAACGTTGTAAACCATATTAATAAATTGATTAGATCTCAAATGAATTATTCTGCTCTAATAATTGTTTCAAGTCTTATATTAAATATAAGAAAACACTAATAAAAACCTATTAACTTAGTGAATTAAGAATTAAATTTAACCACTGTATTTCCGTAATAAGTCAAAAATGCCGTGTGGCCTCCGGAGAGGCCTGGTGCTGGTATTTTGTTTTGACACCCGTAGGCGACCTGCGCTTCGTGATGAGGTTGAAAATGATGATGAAGACGGCACATACACCCAATAATAACAGTAATCTTAGTAATAAATATCAATTGTGATAGTGAAGTAAAGGCGTGCTCGGTTCGCCCGGAAGGACGTGGGTTCGATTCCTCGTCAGGAAGTCGTAAAATTTAGGAAACGAGATTTCTACTTCCGGAGGTGCATGTGGCACTGAGGTTCACTCAGCCTACACCAAAAATGAGTACCAGGTTAATTCCTGGGGGAATTGCGGCCGGGCGTAGAGCTAACCAATCCACCCCATCACGTGCCGCGGTTAACAATGGTGAAAATACCTTTACCTTCCACTCCTCCAAGGGCCTTCATGGCCTGTACGGAGGTGTCAAAAAAAAGAGAAAAGAACACAAATAGTTATAATTAGAATAGTAAAAACAACAAAAACCTTATTAATAAAATAACAACACTACTGATAATTCAGTTGAGATAAAAGTGTATAAACATTCGATCGAATATGTCAGTGGTCTGTCTGGAGTATCAAGGCATGTAACTCCATGGTCACACAATTAACATGTTATATAATATCATATTAATTGATACACCGAGCTCGATAGCTGCAGTCGCTTAATTGCAGCCAGTGTCCAGTATTCGGGAGATAGTAGGTTCGAACCCCACTATCGGCAGCCCTGAAAATGGTTTTCCGTGGTTTCCTATTTTCACACCAGGCAAATGCTGGGGCTGTACCTTAATTAAGGCCACGGCCGTTTCCTTCCCACTCCTAGCCATTTCCTGTCCCATCGTCGCCATAAGACCTATCTGAGTCGGTGCGACGTAAAGCAACTAGCAATAATAATAATAATAATAATAATAATAATTAATACTGTAATGTAATATTGGTTATACACTTAAGAAAATGGAAATTGCAACACCATGAAGGCATTGATTGTGTTGATTTTCAAGACATGGAACGATGCCATGTAGGTATGTAAACGATCAAAGTTCCAGACCCATTGGATTGTTGCTACAGGTGTCTTCCCACGTGATTGGTCGCGGAGGAATCAACTCCAGTATACGGACTCTGGTGTAGCGTAGTTGACTTGCAGTCTGTGCAGTGAAGTGTTCCCGTCAAACATGCCTCGACGACAGAGAAGAGCACGCTATCAACAACTGTCGCCGTTTGAGAGGGCTCGGATAAGTGGGCTGTGTGAGGCAGGATTGTCGTTAAGGACTGTCGCTGCACGTGTTGGCCGGCAGGGATCTACGGTATAACGTGTATGGCAGCAGTGGTCAAATGAAGTTACCCAAACTCGTAGACGTGGCACAGGCCCAGCGCGACAGACAACTGTGAGAGAGGATCGCCGCATCATTCGGATGGCCCGGATGGAACCCCATGCAACAGCAGCGCAAATTCGAGCAGCTGAGGCACCCCACGTTACACAACAAACAGTTGGTAATCGCCTGCGTGCAGCTGGCTTACGAGCCCATGTCCCTGCAGAATGTGTTCCATTGACCCCACAACTGCGACGTGTAAGGCTGGCCTGGTGTCGAGAAAGATCGACGTGAGTCGACGAATGGCATAGGGTCGTCTTTAGTGATGAATCGCGCTTCTGTCTTGCCCGCAGTGATCGCCGGAATCGTGTGCGCCGACGTACCGGGGAGAGGGGCCGCCCAGATCTTATTGTCAAGAGGCACACAGGACCAACACCAAGCATTATGGTCTGGGGAGCTATTGGCTTTAATGTGAAATCACAATTAGTGCTTGTTGAGGGCACTATGACTGCTCGACAATACATTGATAGGGTACTCAATCCAGTGGTTGTCCCTATGATGGCGAACATTGCTATTGTGATGTTTCAGCAGGACAATGCCCGGGTTCACATTGCACGCATCTCCAGAGAAGCCCTCCACGACATCACAACCTTAGAATGGCCCGCCAGATCTCCGGACCTCAGTCCTATGGTTTTCCGTGGTTTTCCACTCCTCTGCATTAAGGCAAATGCCGGAACAGTTACTACTATATGCCACGGCCGCACCCACCACACATTCTCCGTAAATCACGTCTCCAACATAAATATCCCTTTCCTTCTACGTGGTTACGTGCCAGATACGACCGTGCCGGATGCGACCAGGCCATTATCGTGCCAATAGCGACCGAGTGGATAAGCATCGTGCCGCATGCGACCCATCAATCACTTACAGTTGATCTGCATTAAATGGCTGGTTTACACGTGGACAGTGTTTAGTACAGTAGTAAGTGGTAAGTTACTACTTAACTCACGTAGGCTTGTTTAAACGTAAGACAGCGTTTAGTACAGTGGTACATGGCAGTTTGTCACTCAAGCCACGTGATTCAGTCGTTCCTGTGTCGTCAACTACAGCAGAGATAAGATGGACGGCCATCAACAACGTGTTAGATAACATTTTAGAGGAAGTTGAGGATGAGGTGACCAAAGTTAGGAGAAAGAGAGAATGGGAGCGAAAATAGATTACCAGAAGGAATAATCTCGGGGCAAGTACAATTCTCTTTAAAGAATTAGCCGAGGAGGATCGACAGGAATATTTATGTTATCCTTGCGAATTTCACAAGCAACATTTAATGAGTTACTGCATAAAGTTGAACCGATGATACAAAAGACAGATACCATCATGCGTAGAGCATTATCAGCAAAGCTGAAACTGCATATCGTGCTGTACATGCTCGCGACGGGAAATAATGTCCGAAGCCTTCATCATTTCTTCAGAGTTTCCAAAGCCAGTATATCTAGTGTTTCCGGAAGTATATGAAGCTATATATATATATATACTGCTCTGAAAGATTTCATACAGGTAAGGAAAAATACAAACACATATTGGTTACAATATTATATATAAGCAATTGTTTAGCAAAACGACTATTATCAAAGGTTTATTGCTTTTAAATTTCAGTGAATACACATCAAAAACCTATCACAATAATTAGTATTGTTTCCATTCTGCAGTGACTTAAAAGCTTCTGTCCATCTAGCCATTGTTGTCGGCAATTAGAATGAACGATCAATAGAAAACAGGAACTCACAACGATGATCAGCTCCGTAGCTTTACCCACAACTTATGAACTTGACTAAATTGCGCCCGTTCGCACGTGGTAAGTTGCAAGTACAGTGCTCCCCCACTACTCCGATGGGTGCGCACGCAGCTGGTGAGAAGTCTACTTGAAAGGAAAAATAGACTGGATTCTATTCCACTTGACTAAATTGTTACTTAATCGTTTACTTACCACTTACCACTAAAGTCACAGTTCACACGCTGCAAGTCACTTAAAATTAAGTTAAAAATTTAGTTACCACTAAATTACTGTCCGCGTGTAAACAGGCCATAAGGGCTGTCAACAAGTGGCAGATTGCTTATAAGTAGCTAACTTGGTCTTTTCTAAAATAAAGGCCTGACACCGTGGTTAGCAGGTTCGAGTGCCGTTGGTCGAAAGAAAAATATAATAATGTTGCTGGGTTTACGTCCCAGTAACTACTTTTATGCTTTAAGGAGACGCCGAGATGCCGGAAGTTAGTCCCGCAGGACTTATTTTACGTGCCAGTAAATCCACCGACACAAAGCTGACGTATTTGAGCACGTTCAAATACCACCGAACCTGCCAAGCTGGAGTCGGAAGAACAGCATCTCAACCGTCTGAGGCGTCTGAGCCACTTAGCCTGGATGAAAAAAAAATCACCATCAGAATGTTGGCCGGCAAGGTAGGAAAGTTGGTGGTAGACAGTTTCTAATCACTAGATTGCATGCCAAAAGCCTGGATTCAAATCCAAACCTTTTCGCAGTGTTCAAATTGAGTGAGGGGATATGATACTGTTGATGGTGATTCGGCCGTCGGATGGCGACGTAAAGCATTGAGCAGACCCCTTGATATTATTCGTGCCGAAACCGGGTTTCATCTTTCCCTACTTCATTATCATAATCCCACATCCAGACGCGCAGGCCGCCCACGGGAGTCCGGTAGAATGACCTGCACCAGGCAAACCGAACACGTCCTCGGACACTCCTGGTACTAATAGGACACGATAAGTAAGTAGGCCTAAGTCGTAAATAATTTCAGAGAATTAGGATCTTTTTTTGCTAGTGGCATTACGTCGCACCGACACAGACAGGTCTTAAGGCGACGATGGGATAGGAAAGGGCCAGGAATGGGAAGGAAGCGGCCCTGGTCTTGATTAGAGTAAGCCCCAGCATTTGCCTGGTGTGAAAATGGGAAACAACGGAAAACCATCTTCATGGCTGCCGACAGTGGGATTCGAACCCACTATCTTCCGGATGCAAGCTCAGGGCCGCGCGCCTCTAACCGCATGGCCAACTCGCCCGGTGGGATAAGACGTAAACGCATCACCATGTTTCGTGTTGTAAAACGAGTTTGCTCCAGGAGTGTTATGTAAAGTAGGGGCAGTAGCTGCTTATAGGACTTATTGAAATGGCATTGCACTGCGTTTAGCTTCCCTTATCTTGGGTGATGACACAACTTATCAAATGACAATTTGCTTGTCAACGCCGGTCGCATCCGGCACGGTTACAGATTAAGCGGTCGCTAGTGGCACGGGTCGCATGCGGCACGGTCGCATCTGGCACGCCACCTTCTACGTGACATTGTTTTGAAGACAGGCGTGACGGAGATTCACACTCAATGTCGAACAGAACGTGAACTGGTCGAGATAATGGAACGCCAGTTTTCCCCGTGGAATAGAACAATATTCCTCCTCCTGCTACCTCTTGGCAAAATACCTGAAATACGTGCTCAGATCTGATGAAGGTCACACGTCTCTCCCACGCCGCTGATGTGTCCAGAGCGCTATTGCACGGATGGGATTCAACAGTACATGCCAGTCAGTTAGGCTGAAGAGGCCTATTGAGAACGTCTTTCATGACACTTCCATTTTTAATGGATATCTTCATTATTGTCGTGTCGACCTTCTCCTGATATAATTCGAATTAAATAAGGATAATATTTATCGTAGTTCATTCAAATGTTAATATTAACAAATATATTTAACGAGATGGAACGCCAACGACACAGATTTTCCGCATTCAAACACCCCCAAATTCCACCGACGCCACCTTGAATCGAAGCCGCCATCTTGGAACAGGAGGTCAACGACTAACTCACCGAGCCTCGAATTTCCTCGAATTTATTCTAAAAACTTTTACGTTCTGAGAAGTTGTTTTACCTAAACAACATTGGTGAAGTTATGTGGATTTTCATAATGGAAAATTAAAATGATGAACATAATTTTGTTTGAGAAAGCATATACAAACTAACTTGATGAAATGTAAATGTCGTATGGCTTTTAGTGCCGGAATATCCCAGGACGGGTTCGGCTCGCCAGATGCAGGTCTTTCTAGTTGACTCCCGTAGGCGACCTGCGCGTCATGATGAGGATGAAATGATGATGAAGACAACACATACATCCAGCCCCCGTGCCATTGGAATTAACCAATTAAGGTTAAAATCCCCGACCCGGTCGGGAATCGAACCCGGGACCCTCTGAACCGAAGGCCACTACGCTGACCGTTCAGCCAACGAGTCGGACACTAACTTGATAACATTTACTCACAGCAAAATCTTTTAAGTTTTAAACACTGAGTTTACAGTGGCGGCGATAACGACCCCGCAGACCCGCCGGGAGTGTCCGAAGACGTGTTCGGCTCAAGAGGTGCAGGTCTTTTGATGTGACTCCCGAAAGTGACCTGCGCGTCGTGATGAGGATGAAATTATGATGAAGACAACACACACACCCAGCCCCGTGCCAGCCAAATTAACCAATGATGGTTAAAATTCCTGATCGTGCCGGGAATCGAATCCGAGACCCCTGTGACCAAAGGCCAGCAAGCTAACCATATAGCCATGGAGCCGGACTGAAGAGTAATATTATATATTGATAAAGCTACAGCACACAACACAGTATTATTTGTAATGCAAAGGGTTATTCCAAACTTAGGCCGTCGTAGTGCAGAGCTTCTTTCAACAATAGAAATACGGTAGTTATTTCGGAAAGAATGTGGATTTCCCAGCCTTTCCTGTAATAACCATCCCTTGCTGCCACTCACAATAATCAACAAGTAATTAGCCAGTTCTGAGAACCCAGTAGTCAGATAGGATAACAAAGACATCATCCTTATCTAAACTCCAAATATGGAAGTTTCGAGCCTGTTTATAACTCTTCTCAGTCAGTGTACGCCTACAATGTACGGTTGAGCTGTAAAGAGTAGTAAATTATTTATTTGGCCCTAGGAACGGGATTATTTCTTAATATTGTGTAGCGTGTTTTGGTTAATATAACAGGAATACAGTAGGCATTACGCGCGTGTGTGTGTGTGTGTGTGTGTGTGTGCGTGTGTGTGTGTGTGTGTGTGTGTGTGTGTGTGTGTGAAGTACTATTTTAATTCCTTCGGCTTTGAAAAGTAAACTGTGTAACATCATCTTCTTCTTCTACTTCTTATCATCATCGTTACTGTTCATTGTAATAATACACAACCTTGTACTACGAAATAAACTTGTAGGCTAGGGACCAATTTAAAATTATTGCGGGATGGTGGGGGCAACCTTTTTTTTTTTCTTTTTGCTATTTTGCTTTACGTCGCACCGACACAGATAGGTCTTTTGGTGACGATGGGATAGGAAAGGCCTAGTAATGGGAAGGAAGCGGCCGTGGCCTCAGTTAAGGTACAGCCCCAGCATTTGCCTGGTGTGAAAATGGAAAACCACGGAAATCCATCTTCAGGGCTGCCGACAGTGGGACTCGAGCTCACTATCTCCCGGATGCAAGCTCACAGCTGCGCGCTCCTAACCGCACGGCCAACTCACCCGGTCGCAAGCGTCTTAGCGCCGCTACTGATTGAATAGAAATACTAAAAAGATATGAAAGCTGATCGTGGCAAGTAACGCAAATGGACATTTTTTCCTTTCCTGAATGAAAATTATTGCTTCATACTACATGGGCACTTTTGAACAGGTAGCAAAGGGAAACCATCTCCGACTACGTCAGGGAAGCCTTTGGTAGAGAGGAAATTGTAAGTTGAACAGAGAGTTGAGCTCTTAGAAAAGCCACATGTCCCCAGTACTCAGTTCTGGTAAAGTACATGTTATTACTTGCCGTACTGACCCAAAAGCAAGTAAAATTGGACGTAGCTACTTTAACCAATTTTCTGCAGATATTTTATGACTTTTAGCAAAAAGTGTAATGCTCACCCATGTTCATTCAAAGTCAAATTTCAACCGACACAATTACCTTTGTTCAAGTTTCTCATATAAGTTATTGTTGAAGTTTCCAACCAATGAGTTTCTGGAGTCTCCTGTTACACCTCTTGCGAACAAGAGACCAATATCAAGGTATGAATTCCAATCGTAATTATGAGATTTGCTCAGGAGCCCCTAAACAATACGTGGTTCAAACTCCTACCATTCGTGATTCCACGTCTCAATGGACGAGCAGAACAAAGGAGATGAAATGTAAACTGAAGGATTCCTACCATAATGAGTCGATAGTTTGAGAGAAAGCAATTCAATTGCTAGAGCAAGCTCGAGTGCAGTGATGGTTATATTGATTCCTTATTTTCGAAGAGAGTTATTGCCGTAAGGGGACTTGTACATGAACAAAATATATTTCCTTATATTCACGGTACACCTGCTACTGAAGTTTAGAATGCACAAGGTTATAATTATTATCATAATTTCAACTATATCGTACAAGTATTTTAAACCCCAAAAATTGTGATTTCCCAAAAATTAGTTTTGTTATAAATATTTAATAATAATTTTTTGTAACATTCACTAAATTTTGTCACTTCATGGGTTGGTATATCTACTTCAGAAACCAGCAACGTTTCTGGAATGAAATTTTTCATAGATGTTCAACGTAATCTGGTCTTCAAAATAGACCATTACTGCATTTTTAGTGTGTGAGAATTGAACAATGAGAAATGTTATATTTACAAACAAAAAATATTAAACATTTTCGGTGGTTGGCCCTAACTAAGTATGAGAAATATTTCACCTAGAACCCTAAAAATGGTCTATTTTAATCTAATGTATTCCTAAAAGTTCTGTATACAATTTCAGCCCTCTATCTTCAATAGTATCTGAGATACATGTGCCAACACAACGTGGCAAAACTGATTGGATATTACAAAATCTCATTAAACAAATTATAACAAAAGTATTTTTCGGGAAAGCACAACTTTTATCGGTTTAAAATACTTCCAAATGTATAGTGAAATAATCATAATAATTATAATCTAGCGCCTTCTAAACTTCAGAAGCAGGAGTACCATGAATGTAAGGAAATCCTGGAGTATGTTCTATAACGTACACGTACAAGGTCCCTTGATATAAAACAATTATAACTGGAATTAACATGCACTCAAGTTCACTTTCCTCATCGATTAGTAATAAAGCAGCTGCTGCTTAGGAAGTTCCTTTTTTAATGAATACTAGAGAACCCGTGCTGCTTCGCAGCAGTCATGCTTATATTGTTTTGTCTGCCCTTTTTTATCCTCCAGTTCTTGATGTGAAGCCTGGTATTGTGTCGTAGAAGGCAATGTTATTTTTTATCGTAGTTCATTATACAACGGTTGTCTTGTGAGTTCATAGGTTAGCCTCTAAGGAGTGTTTCTTGCCAGACAGAGAAATTTTTTAAGATACATGGCCTTCACCCTTTCTAGTGTAAGTAGGTTATCCTTCGATAGGTGTTCCCAGATAACGTCTAAAGCGTATGTCGTGATAGGGTCTGTTTGTACGTAGACTTCTTTCTCTTAGCATGTAAGTTATTAGGAACGCTGGAAAGGTTAAGGCCACGGCCGCTTCCTTACAATTCCTAGGCCTTTCCTATCTCATCGTCGTCATAAGACCTATCTGTGTCGGTGCGACGTAAAGCAAATAGCAAAAAAAAAAAAAAAAAATATTAGAGAATCAAAGAGTATCTAGCAGGGTATAACATTCTTCCGTTATCAGAGAAAGTGTATGGTCTGGCTTGACAGGTAGTAATCAAACATGGCTGCATGCAATCACTTTACTAAGGATGAAAATCACATGTATCAGAATATTAAAAGAAAGTGTTAGTCGCTTAGCAACCCGCTAAGTACAGAATGCATTGCGGGTTAGGGTAAGCATTCGCCTGCAATTACTAGAGTGATCGTTTAATGATTTGATTTTATGATTACTCAAAGTTAGCTTAAGGGACCTATAAATGTCTCATGATTCACAGACATGTAATTCCTGAGAGAATAAAACATAAATGAAGTCCAGTCGAACGGACGGGCGGATTTGCCAAAGCTGTTTTAGTAAACTGTTTTAATGTACAGATTTGCTTTACGTCGCACCCAGCACAGCCATCAAGGAATTTCAGAACGTCTCAGAAATTGTATACCTTGATTCAGTCATGTCCATTTCAGGTAGCTGTGCTCCTGAGATTAAGAGAATAACAGCTATGGCCAAAAATGTAATGGCGAATTTGTCCCATTTGATCGCTCTACCTCGTTACCACTGAAAATGAGAGTAGTATCCAGTTTCCCTCTATGGAGCCGAAAAGTGCACTCTTCGTGCTACAGACGTGAATAAAATAAATTATTTTGAAATGTGGTGCCGGCGAAGACTGCTACGCATACCTTAGACAGCATTTCGCAGCAATGATTCCATTATAATCCAGCTCAACCTCAGAATCAGATTATAATTAATATGTAAACAAAGAGTTTTACAATTCTTTGGTCTCACTCTGCGACGTGGGAATGACAGCATAGAAAACTGATCATTCCCAGAAATGTTCCGGGCAAGAGAGATCGTGGACGAGTCGAAGGAAGGAATGAGGAACAAGACAGTCAAATAAAGGGGGATATTCCACAATTTTGGGCAAAAAAGATATTTTTAAAGGTAATATTAAAACGGCAAAAAAGTTAGTGTTTTCAAAAGTACTGTGCTGCTACATTCCCTCTTCATCATTTCATCCCCATCACGATGCGCAGGTCGCCCAAGGGAGTCAAATAAAAAGACCTGCACCTGGCGAGCCGAACTTGTCCTCGGACACTCCCGGCACTAAAAGCCATACGCCATTTCATTTTTCCTCTTTTTGGATCAAGAATACTCTTACTAAAGCAATAATATGGAAAAATACATTTCACTCATTTTTATTGTATTTTTTTCCACCCTGTGGATTGAAGACCCTTTGAGATATGCTGAACGTCTTCTTGCAAAGTTTAGAAAACGTCTTGTGGGCGTCACTTCGATCAGGAGGTAAGTATGGCGTGAAGGTTTCCCACTTTTCTTTATACACACATACGCGTTTATTTTTACCTTTCGCCTTCTCGGGTTTAAATTATGACTTCCTTGTTTGTGACGAAGTGAAAGTACAGTCATCACTCTCAGACATTGAAACCATTTTAAAAAAATGTAAAAAGAAAAACACTAGTTAGTACAACACGTCTATGTTGATGCGCTTCGTGCTACAGAATGGCCACAGACTAATGGTAACTCGGAATTCGGAAGTTACAACCCGCAACGCTTCTCCAAAGATGCTATAACTAATCTCCTTCTTAGGACTTTCAAATATCATAGTTTTGACAGCATTTACGCTACGTTTAGTTGAAACTAGATGGCGGAACAGTTCCTTATTGTGACAATTCGCACCGATGACAATAACACGAAAATTCGTTCTGACAGAAAACGAAATCATTGCGCGACAAATGACGTCCCGCGCGGGACATTTACAAAATACTTCAAAATGCAGCGCGGTTGGTCGTACATTATCAAGAGAATAACTGGGTTGAACATCTCTGGTGCAGCACGTCTGGCCGAGGACCGCAAGAGATGGAGACAACTGAACAATAACCTCCTCGGAGATCACGATCCTCAGAATTGAGGGAATTATACGAGAGAGATAGAGAAAGGGGCAGAGAATAATAATAATAATAATAATAATAATAATAATAATAATAGTCATTGGTTCTACGGTTTTCGGAGACGCCGAGGCACCGGAATTTTGTCCTGCAGGTGTACTTTTACGTGCTAGTAAATCTACCAACACGAGGCCGACGTACTTGACCACCTTGGAATACCACCGGACTGACCTAGGATCGAACCTGCCAAGTTGGTGTCAGAAGGCCAGCATCTCAACCGTCTGAGCCACTCAGCCTGGCGAGAGAGAGTGAACCCACAGACTTGGAAACCGCATGCAAACACAGTACCACGGAACCACCACCACCACCACCACCACCACAACAACAACAACAACAACAACAACAACAATAATAATAATAATAATAATAATAATAATAATAATAATAATAATAATAATAATAATAATAATAAATTGTACAACATAACCATTATAGAATGTATCGTAGCAGTAGTTTGTAAGCTTTTGCAGAATAGTGCTTACTGGCACGTATTCACACAAATTTTGTTACATTTGAAACTGATAAGCGGTAATAAGTATGAATAACTGACCAATTGCAATTTTGTTTCTAATGCCCTTAGATGAACCAATAAAAACAGCATTATGATATCACGGATAATCTTCTGACTTCAAACGTCAATAACAAACCATACACGTGGGAGGAAAAGTGCTACTTTAGGACAGCATAATTTTTGTAGTGTTATTTTGTGAAAAATCTGTGACATAATATGCAATATATTGCATTTGGGATATGAGTATGTATATATAGTCTGGTACTAATCTTATTTGAAGGAACCGTTAGCGAGGATGTGTTAAAATTACACGGTCATTTATGCACACTCACTAATCACAAAAAAGCGTGCGTCCGAAATGGTCAGTGGTAGATTATTTACCACCAAGCTGCATTTCATTAGTTAGTTGGCGTGTTACTAGATGAACGGTGCTGTGACAGCTTCATAGTTAGCCATTTAGGCTGAAAAATTACATCAGTTTTAAAACGTGTTCACTCCAGCTGAAAATTAGGAGTGGTAAATCACTATACCACAAACCTATAAAAGGTTAAAAATAAATGCGACGTTTGCGTATTTCATACTAACCACATACTACGGAAAGGGGAGTATAATATTCATCCACTTCGTCTTTGCACAACATAAAGGCAAGATTAGCTATCTTAAGATTTTATCAGTTAAATTTACTTTTCTACCATTCTATTAGTTCAAAACCAGCTCAACAGAGTAAAGAAAAGGGTTTACTTATATTACCATTAAATACTTTAAGTTTCAGGAGAGTTTATTCATTGCTCAGAGCTTCCAGTATTGTGCTGTAACGAATTTTCCCGCAAACAGGAGCAGACGTTTGTGAAAATGCAGAGGAAACCCTGCACAATTTAGAAGAGCTTAGCGAGAACGCTACCTCTAGGAAGAATGGGATAAGTTCCGAAGATCCGAGAGCTAAGTTTTAATCCGTAGCGACCAACTTTTGGGGAGAAGAAACACGACGAAATACCAAATCAATTCCACTTCCCTACTCGAATGTGAAGTCAAGTCTCAAGCTACAAGTTAAAAAACAAGGCTTATATTTATATAAAGGGAAGCAAACTCCAGTAGAACATTACTGCAGTGGCGGCCTGTGAAGTTCCATATGTCTGTCTGTTACGTCAACAGCCCAGAGGCTGGTTGGATCCTCAAATAGCACCACCAAAGGTTGTGGGGTTATAACGAAACCCCAAAAAACCATTGGCAGCACCAAAATGAGGCGTACTAGGCAAGATGAGGAGTGAGGTAGTTTGCCATTGCTTTCCTCACTGGGTCAGAAAGTACTATTACAGCATGACTGACCCTGTGAGCAGCACCTTTCGTAACACTCAGAAGCACTAGTCGTGCTCTTGAATGTCATTACTCAGCACTACCCATACCCCAGCAGCGTCCATATTGTCACAGCCATGATGTTGACTGGGACTTCGGTGGAAGCTACACTTTACTCTGGCCTGTGCCAAGAGATGGATGCAAAAGTACTGTAACCATCAAGATAAAAGCAACAAATTATGGTTTAAATACAGATGCGAATTATTTAAGTTCAAAGTACACAAGCATTTACAAAAATGTTAAAGGGGAATATGTCAAAGACACTAGTGGTGGCTGCTAAATAACGTAACAGGTAGTGTTAACCAGTACGAGTTTGTAACGATTGCCGGAGATAAACACTTAAGGCGACACTCCGGAGATAATAATCGATATTTTGGGCATTTTCGTGAATTTTTAATGACTGAAATTAAAAGGATTGAGTTTATTTTTTCTTGCCACGAAGTTTATCACACAATTTATCACTCTAATAATGCCTTGTTTGGCAATTGTAATTTTACATTTAAACCCTATTTTCTTCCATAATATTCTGCCATATGCAACAAAATTTGTATGGTTTATGTATCACAGCTATGTTAAGAAACCTGCGTATGGAATTTCAGATTGCAGAACTTTTTCAAATAGTAAGGACTTTTAAGTCCAAAATTTTAGAACGTAAAAATTACACGAACTTTAGTACGATATAGGCCTATCACGTTACATGAATTATGTACAGAAAAACTCATACGTAGTGCTTTTAAAAGAAGTATTATCTAAATAATAACGAATTTGAATTAACATGGTAATTCAATTTCATGAAAAACTGGAATTAAAAATTTCAAAACAAAATATTTTGGAAAAACTATCAATTGTTTAATGAAATAAATTTTTGTGATGCCTCTACATTTATGTAGGTGATGTTCCCACAACATTTCCTGAAGATCCATGCATTAGGTAAAAATATCCTTTTATCTCCGGAGCGTCGCTTTAATGAAATAACAGCGGGTCGTGTGTACTCGGCTAACGTGAGAACACGCCGTCGTACTTGCTACAGTATCCAGTCATTCATTCTTTCTTTCTAAATATGTTTACCGTCTAGGGTTGGGTTTTCCCTCGGACCCAGCGAGGGATGCCACCTTTACCGCCTCAAGGGCAGTGTCCTGAAGACTTTGGGGCGGCGATACAACTGGGAGGAAAACCAGTACGTCACTCATGGGGCCTCACCTTGTGGGGGGATGGGAATATTGGAAGGGATAGACAAGGAAGAGGGAAGTAAGTGCCCGTGGCCTTAAATTAGGTACCATACCGGCATTTATCTGGAGCAGAAGTGGGAAACCACGGAAAACCAAATTGAGGATGGTCGAGGCGGAAATCGAACCCTCCTCTACTCACATGACCTCCCTAGGCTGAGTTGACCCCGTTCACATGACCTCCCGAGGCTGAGTTGACCCCGCTCCAGTCCTCGTACCACATTTGAAATTCAGTGGCAGAGCCGGAAATCGAACCCGGACCTCCAGGGATGGGAGCTAATCACACTAACCACTGCACAACCAATATTTCACTAATCAGTATTGAGTCATTGATGCGTACTTTTAACATTACAGGAGTTATGAAGAGGGCAAAGAAGAGTTTTGTTTGGTTATATTTTTCCATAGTAGAGAACGAGTTCACTTAATGCGGTATGTGTTGGGGCCAACAAACAGTTACATAAAACTAGTATTTATATTATTATTTAATTATGCATAGTTTTATTGCTGCATTTCTCGTTTACTCTAAAAATCTTCATGTTCCTGTTAAGCAATTCCCGTGGCGTTTCCCTATAGCTATTTAAATATTACAATAATAAATGCTGAGAGTTGATTTTTGTTAAGTTTTTACAACTGATCGGGTTTAAGTATTTCTCCATGGGTGAACAATCTGCTGGTAGAGTGAATTTTGCATTGCAGGAAATTATGAAGTTTAAATTAGGTGACTTTTGTCTACGTTGTAGTCGTTACAGACACTGTATTGCCAGGCTGATTGGCTCAGACGGTTAAAGCGCTGGCCTTCTGATCTCAACATGATAGATTCGATCGTGGTCAAATACATCAGCCTCGTGTCTGTAGATTTACATGCACATAAGAGAACACCTGCTGGGATAAATTCCGGCACCTCGGCGTTTCAGAATACCGTAAAAATCAGCATTATGATCATCAGCAGCTGCATTGAACGGTCAGCGCCGTGATCTTCGTTTCATAAAGACCCGGGTTCGATTCCCTGTGAATCGGTAACTTTAGCTGCACCTGGTTAATGCCTTTGACTCCGACACAGAATATTAGTGCTTGTCACTAAACACTGGTATCTATCTACACACCACACCAGCAACCACTACAGAAACACGCATTAACGATTTTATCCGTCGATATAAGCTTGGTGAAGTTTCCATGGTTTAGGCGGCAGCGCGTCGGCCTCTCACCGTTGGGTATCGTGGTTCAAATCCCGGTCACCTCTGTGTGAGATTTGTGCTGGACAAAGCAGAGGTGGGACAGGTTTTTCTCCGGGTCCTCCGGTTTTCCCTGTCATCTTTCATTCCAGCAATACTCTCCAATATCATTTCGTTTCACCTGTCAGTCATTAATCATTGCCCCAGAGAAGTGTAACAGGCCTCGGCAGCCGGCACAATTCCTATCCTCGCCGCAAGATGGGGGCTTCATTCATTCCATCCCTGACCCGGTCAATGACTGGAAAACAGGATTAAGCCCATATGTGCCAGATAGTCCGCACCCGCAACCCAACAGTGTGTGAGAAAAGTGGCGGTGGACTCACCATCATCATCATCATCAACATCATGGCCCGGATGTCAATGACATGTAATCTTTTAATTGAGTGGCCAGGTGGAATGTTCCAATATTAACATTCTTCATGGCACTTCGATTACGAATATATCCTTTTTATTTTGTATTATTTGAAATGAATTTGAATTCTCATTGCCTTTTTAGGTTTTATGCTATTTTAACTGCATTTTCTTTGATTTTGGACAATTGTTCCATCATATTTTGGATATTTTTGTCCCTTTGGGCCATTTTGTTCTTTTTGTCCTGTTACCATATTATTTTATGAAATTACGTCTGAAAGTCTTAACTAGTAGTTATACAAAAACTGAAGTAGAACGCAACTTTTCGAGGTATAAAACTTTCTTGACAAATAATCACAGATCCTTCAATCTCCACAACTTTAACATTACATTTGTAGTTCAGTGCAACTCATACTAAGGTGAATTAAAAGAACGTAAAGTTAAGTAGTCTTATTCTTGTTTTTTCGAGTCTTTGTTTCCAAATCATATTTGTATCTTAAATTTTGCAGAAATTTATTTCTCATGCTGTCATAATTTTTGAATGTTTTTATAGACCTTAATTTCACAAATCGTCTTATTATTTCGAGTTCTTTTCATGCTATTTATTTTCGGTCATTTTTCATTTTAATATGTATGTTGTCGAGCAGCCTCCTATTGAAAGGCCTATATTATGTACTTTTTATGTTTGTCTTTAGCCCATTATTTTATTAAATCATTTTTAATATTTAAGTGCATTTTTAATATTCTTTATGTTATCAATATCTGCCTTAATCATCATCTCCATCATCACAATTTGCTCTGCAATAGAGCTCCACCATGAGAGCGGTAAGGTAGACCAGCGCTTTGAGAGCAGCAGTTTGCGATGCAGCCGATACTATTACATGAGTATAAAGTAAACATGGGGTTTTAACCCACAAGTAGGGGGAGACTAATAAACGAGATCTTTAATTGCTCGAGACATTTTAATTCCCGTGATTGGATGCACTGAGTCCCACCCCTGGCGTCAAGATACGCTAATTCTCATCTCCCACACTGTTCGACCCCGCCCCTCGTGTTTTTCCCCTACTGTTCGTTACCTCCAGACATTCCTCTGAGGGTTATTTCATTTGCAGTTTTTGCAACCGACCAACAGAACAACGATCGGTGTTCTCGAAGACCTAACGCTACCCGGCTGCAGATGATAATGCCCTCTCTTTCTTCATTCACACTGAACTCATGACTGGCAGCGCATGGGGTTCACTGCTTTGAAAATAACATGTTCAAATTCAGTGTTATTTAATGAAAAATAGTGATACTGCTTGATTAGCAACACACGACTTTCCTTTGATGACACACGGCTGCAGCTCGAAGAACTTATCAAAAGAATGAGAATTGAAAGAGAGAGAATATGAGCTGATATAAGCTGATCCAGTTTCTGATGAATTTGAAGACGATGGAATATCCGCTTCAATAAAATGTTAGGCAGACTACTGTTATTTACTTTTCATAAAGCACTGAAAGTTTACATAAATTACATAAACTTTAGGCTAATTATGCTGTACACATCGTAGTTACCAAACTATTCTGGTTCTATTCTGTTAACTATATCAAAGACACAAAATCCCTTTAATACCTACTACATACGGCAAATCTTAACGGCTCCCACGAACTCCGTAATTCAGAAAAGATTGACGGAGTGTCCACTACATCTACACTGGATCAAGGTCTTCGACACCCCTCATTACCCAGAAGATCCTGGAGAAATCGCCGACTTGAACCGCATCATTCTGTCCTGTAAGGAGTACTCCCAACAACAGAACCATTTGTACTCTTCCTTGGCGAAGTTAAATACCCCACTGTCAACTTCAATTGCTATCCTGTTATCAAACCATACTCCACAATTATGCGCTGTTATTTTCAAATATACCGGGCGAGTTGGCGGTGCGCGTAGAGGCGCGCGGCTGTGAGCTTGCATCCGGGAGATAGTAGGTTCGAATCCCACTATCGGCAGCCCTGAAGATGGTTTTCCGTGGTTTCCCATTTTCACACCAGGCAAATGCTGGGGCTGTACCTTAATTAAGGCCACGACCGCTTCCTTCCAACTTCTAGGCCTTTCCTATCGCATCGTCGCCATAAGACCTAGCTGTGTCTGTGCGACGTAAAGCCCCTAGCATAAAAAATTCAAATATTTATCAGACTGTAATATTAATTTATAAGATATGATTTTTTCTTTTCAACCATGAAATGTATGTACCATACATGTATGCTCACTCTGTAAATACTGACTTGCATGGTCTTCCGAGGCCTAATGCCATTTCAATAGAAAAAAGTGTCCACTAATCCCCCTTCCCGAATTCCGCAATTTTCCCTTCAGGTAGAAAAACAGGTGCGTCCTGCTAACTTGTAGCTAGCAGCAGAGGAGAGCATAGTAGTGGTGATGGTGGATCTAGTGCCGAGAAAGTAAGCTACTGAAAAATGCTGTTAGACGTTTAGGATAGTGATAATGAGAAGGGGGGACAGCGTAAAAGTAACGTACAGTGAAAGGGGTCAGGCACCTATTATTCTTTAAACTTTACATTCAGACATTATAGGAAAGTGAAATCTGCAGGTGATCAGGGTAGAAGAAGAAGAGTAATGCCAAACCTTTTACAGTGGGAAATGATCATATTTTGTTTAGGCGCGTGGGAAATCACACTCACGATCTATCCTGAGACGAGTAAAAATCTCGTACATTCGGCTAAATAGTGTGGGTTCTGGTTCCGTACCAAACACAGACAAGAAAATCGAGGAACGACATCCTGACGAAAATGGTACAATTTCAAAATGCTGAAATGGGCAGATTGCAATTTTGAAATGTGTTTCGTACGAAGTTCAAATGTTGTCATCAACTCAAAAAATCTCCTGAATGGAAGTACTTGCAATTAAAGCTCGTTATTATACAGCTTACTGATTTGTTGCGGGGAGTGGTCAAGAGAAAATAACAGGTCTGCTGCTAGTTGCGGAGTTCGTGTGCTGGCGGTAAGGGTAGTTTTGAGCAAGGTGCGGAGCTCGGGTGAACCGATCCGATGAACTCGTGTCTGTCGCTGGTCCTTTCACCAGCCTCCCTTCTTGCTACCCATAGACCAGCACCTTTGTCATCTTCCTTATATTCCACAGCCTCGCGCCTTTTCTTCGGAAATTGAACGTCTTAGTCGGTTACGGAGGACAAAGTCAAAATTATCGCTAAGCGCGCGAATATACAGAGCTAATTAAAGGAACAGGCTCCTGATAAACCATTTTACATAGAGTTACTTATTTTTAGGAGGTTCGCTGAACCACCGAAAAGACAGAACGCAGCGCGCCTGTCGTAGCTGCTCTATCGCAATGTGCCTTTTATACACGCGTCATCAAAACAATGGATGTCACCTTATTAGATAAATAAAAAAATAGCACTAGACACAGTCAAATTTGAAGAATGATACGAAAGACACAATGAACTACTTTACCAACATATCAAAAGTATGATCACGCCCATGAGGAAGACAAGAAATCACCTACCATCTCGAAAGGGTGATCGCAAGGAGTAACGTACCACCGGGTGAGCGGCCTGCACGGATCGACGTGTAGCTGTGAGCATACATTTGGGGAATGATGAATAAGTCCCACCAGCTTTAGCCTTGAAAATGGTTTGCAATGCTTCCCTTTCTTAATACCAGAAAGTGCTGGGAGCTGTACCTTAATTGAGCCCCGGCCGGTATCTGCTAGATAAATTACTAGCAAAAGCTAAAGAAGAAATAAATACCTCACGTATCTACATTGTGACCCAATGCTTCGTTCGAATTTGATGACGCAATACTGCACAGAATATTGGAGGTAGGGAGGTAATTTAGTCGGCCGAGGTCAGCTTCTGACCTTCAGTGTTTATCGGTGCAACAACGGGAAATGATAGAGTGGTGGTGGTGGTGGTGATTATTGTTTTATGAGGAAGTACAACTAGGCAAACAACTTCTATATAACACTAATCAGAGGGAAAAGGTGGAAGGGGCCCTACACTTCAAAAAAGGAAGATATCGACCAAAGACTCTCTAGGACTCGATAGCTAATACCGTCTTGGTCGAAAAGTACAAGAGCTGACCAAGGCAGGCAGGATAGTATAGACGAAAGTAACACAAGTAAGTGGAAGCAATACTAGAACTCAGCCAAAGTCCCCGTGGTCGCCAACGCACGCTCCCAAGTTAAGAGCACCAGGTACCCGTTTTAGTTGTAAGCAGGGGATACCGTGGGTGTTATTTTACCACTACCACCACCAAGAGGGTTTTTTTGTTTTTTTTTTACAGGAGAGCATTAACAATATTATAGAACGAGAAACACTTCTGGACATATTCCCCTCAGCCTGACGTAGCCAGAGAAGTCGAGGAATGATCACAGGATATGCGTCCGCTACTTATCTTCAGGGAAACATTCAAACCCGAACATTACGACTCTGACGAGACACTGCTTTGAACCCTGCCGTCAAGGAACTTCCTAACCACATAATTACAGAGCAGTCCAAACCTCTTGACCACCATCACCTCATTAGGCAGTAGCAGCTGTGCTGGCAGCATTTATCCTGACAGCTTGGAAATATCGACAGCGTGGACCAGATACAATACTAGATCGCTATTACTCTGAACGGAATATTCGAATGTACAAGGGGCAGTCAAGTGATAACAAGCCACCTGCCAGAAAGTACAGTTGAACGTTTCGTACCTCAAAAGTAATCACCAGAATTAAGATGATTTGACATTCAGTATTTATTTATTTATTTATTTATTTATTTATTTATTTATTTATTTGTTTGTTTGTTTGTTTGTTTGATTGATTGATTGATTGATTGATTGATTGATTGATTGATTGATTGATTGATTGATTGATTGATTGATTGATTGATTGATTGATTGATTGATTGATTGATTGATTGATTGATTGATTGATTGACTGATTGATTGACTGATTGATTTTTCACCATCAACAGAAATATCACTCTCCAGTTGCAGGTAGTTTACATAGTATACTTACTCAATGTACGATACAAAACGTTAAACGTAAGGAACTTCATCTTTTGGTCCGTATTGAACTGAGATCACAATTAAATTACAATCTAGCGGGTTCCACATTTTCAATACACAATACAATGTTGTTTATTAATAATTAGTAATAAATAATGTGTCCGCCTCTGTGGTGTAGTGGTTAGCGTGATTAGCTGCCACCCCCGGAGGCCCGGGTTCGATTCCCGGCTCTGCCACGAAAATATGAAAAGTGGTACAAGGGCTGAAACGGGGTCCGCTCAGCCTCGGGAGGTCAACTGAGTAGAGGTGGGTTCGATTCCCACCTCAGCCATACTGGAAGTGGTTTTCCGTGGTTTCCCACTTCTCCTCCAGGCGAATCCCGGGATGGTACCTAACTAAAGGCCACGGCCGCTTCCTTCCCTCTTCCTTGTCTATCCCTTCCAATCTTCCCATCCCTCCACAAGGTGAGGTGAGGCCGCCTGGGCGAAGTACTGGTCATACTCCCCAGTTGTATCCCACGACCAAGAGTCTGAAGCTCCAGGACACTGCCCTTGAGGCGGTAGAGGTGGGATCTCTCCCTAAGTCCGAGGGAAAAACCGAACCTGGAGGGTAAACAGATGATGATGATGATGAATAAATAATGTAAATACCATCCAACAACATTATATTGTGTACTGAAAAGGTGGAACCCGCTAGATTCTAATTTAATTGCGATACAAAACGTACAAATTTGTGTACCATAATACAGACATGGAAACAAACAAAACTAATATATTAACACTGGGAAAACAATTCAGTCCACCTCTGTGGTGTAGTGGCCCGGGTTCGATTCCCGGCTCTACCGCGAAATTTGAAAGGTGGTACGAGGGCTGGAATAGTGTCCACTCAGCCTCGGGGGGTCAACTGAGTAGAGGTGGATTCGATTCCCACCTCAGCCATCCTGGAAGTGGTTTTCCGTGGTTTCCCACTTCTCCAGGCAAATACCAGGATGGTACCTAACTTAAGGCGACGGCCGCTCCCTTCCCTCTTCCTTGTCTATCCCTTCCAATCTTTCCACCCCCACCCCCAAGGCCCCTGTTCACTATAGCAGGTGAAGCCACCTGGGCGAGTTACTGGTCATCCTCCCCACTTGTATCCCCCGACCCAGAGTCTGAAGCTCCAGGTCACTGCCCTTTAGGCGGTAGAGGTAGGATCCCTCGCTGAGCGCGAGGGAAAAACCGACCCTGGAGGGTAAGCAGATATACAAGAAGAAGAGGAAGAAGAAAAATTATAACCGTTTGGCTCGAAGACATCTTCTAGAGCGATTGGTGTGCTGAAATTGTGGATGAGAGCTATTCAGGATCCGTTATATTCATCCTAGAGCTTCCATGGCTCAGGCGTCAGCGTCCCAGCCTCTCACCGGTGGGTTCCCTGGTTCAAATTCCGGTCACTCCTTTTGAGATTTGTGTTGGAAAAAGCCGAAGTGGGACGGGATTTTCTCCAGGTACTCCGGTTTTCTCTGTGACGATCCATTCCAGCAACACTCTTCAATGTCATTTGATCTGCCAGTTATTAATCATTACCCCAGAGGAGTACGACAGCCGGCATATTTCCTATCCCTGCCGCTAGATGGTGGCTTCATTCATTTCATTCCTGATCCGGTCGAATGACTGGATATACGATGTGGATTTTCATTTCCTATTCATCCTGAAAGGGGTCCCAAACATAGAAAATGCTAATTGAATTCCACGCTATACAACTGTGATCGTCCTCAACAGTTTTATAGAGCGAAAGTGTTAACTTTTAGTTTAATTAACTTCGTGATCCATAGTTATACAATCAAGCTCGATAGCTGCAGTCGCTTAAGTGTGGCCAGTATCCAGTATTTGGGAGATAGTGGGGTTGAACCCCACTGTCGGCAACCCTGAAGATGGTTTTCCGTGGTTTCCCATTTTCACACCAGTAAATGCTGGGGCTGTACCTTAATTAAGACCAGGCCCGCTTCCTTGAATTCCTAGCCCTTTCCTCTCCCATCGTCGACATAAGACCTATCTGTGTCGGTGCGACGTAAAGCAACATTCTGTGTGTGCATAGTTATACAGGGAATGTCTTCTTAAGAAATGGATCAGAAACTCCGTCCGTATTACCTAACACTTTAATATTGTCAAATCCCATATGAGACAAAGTCGATGAAGGTAACCAAGTAACTAGTTCTTAACAGAAAAAATGAGTTCCACTGTATTATTATTATTATTATTATTATTATTATTATTATTATTATTATTATTATTATTATTATTAGTATTATTATTATTATTAATGCTTGTATTTTAAGAAGCGAAATGTTAGGTCATTGGCTGAAGGGGCTTAATAAACTTTGTATTTCGTTGTTGCGCCTGCGAAAACCTCATTGTGGGAATGTTGAGGGAGAAATACTGACCCGCAATACATGCATCATTAAGAGCGATTATTCTTTTGAAATAACTCACCCAACGTTGACCTTAAATGAGAAAACATGACCGACCTAAGTTCTAGGCTGAAACAGTTGACACAGCGGATTCCTTTGGCACAGCGAAGATTTCTCTCGTTTAGGTACAATCTCCTCACGGAAGATGGCGATCACAACGGTGTAATTATTTCGATTTTGTGCTTCTCGTGTCAGAGCTGTCGTTGCAGGTATGTTGAACTAGTATCGGAGATTTCAGTCGGAGATATTCGCGAACGCCATTTTGTTTTTCCTTCAGCTATTAGATTTATTACGCCACAGGATTTCAAGTGCCTAGGAATGATGTGGCAAGAACTTCGCCACAACTAGATTACTATGTTGGATTGCTATCCACTTTGCCATCTTGGGTATAATTATACGTTAATGGAACAGTACGTAGCGATGTCAGTGAGACTTCGGCTATTGATTTTCCCGTCCAAGAGACCTCAGCTAATGTTTTAATGTCTTTGAAGAGCATACTCAGCAGTAGATGTATCACGGTTAATACCTCCTGTAATTTACAGGTAATTACCGCTCTTATCCAGCACCTATCTGCTGCTCCTAGTTCACGCGTACTAAATTATCATAAATCCTCGATGTTAACACCGACATAATGATCAAACCGGCTGAGAAAGCATACATCTGCATTACGGTAATCCCTTCGGAAGGTATTTGAGATCGTGACCATGCAAGGCAGTTTAGTACTCCAAATAATAATAATAATAATAATAATAATAATAATAATAATAATAATAATAATAATAATAATAATAATAATAATAATAATAATAACGATTTGGCCGTGCAATCAAGGTCGCGCAGCTTTGAGCTTGCATTCGGCGGCCCTGAAGATTGTTTTCCGTGGTTTCCCATTTTCCTATCAGGCAACTGCTGGGATTGCACATTAATAAAAGCCACAGCCGCTTCCTTCCCACTCCTAGCCCTTTCGTATCCCATCGTCGCCTTAAGACCTATCTGTGTCGGTGCGACGTAAAAAATGTAAAATTGTTTCCTGGAATCCTATTATTTGCAAATCATCAAGATGTTTATTTAGGGACTAGTTTCTAGCGGTGTGATCTGAAACTATTTCCTGCAAATTTTACTTTATATATTTTGGGACTCATGTGGTTTTAGACGTGCCGCGCGTAATAATACAGGATGTTGATATCACAAAAAGAAAAAGAAAATCGAGGAAATGAAACAGAAGTCTGAAGAGAACACCTAGTGTTGACGATGAAGTTCGTACTACGGAACAGGCACGAAAATCTGGACGTGACACTACGTTAATTGGTCAGCCATGCCTCATATGCTATGAGTCTCCATCTTTTTCTCCATGAGATGTCTCATCACGGACAGTTAGTCACCATCATGGAATAATTAATATTTTATGGTTCTCCTAACAGTGTTGAAATTTCGAGAATGTCGGGGGTTAGACACGCAGATGTGCATATTTTCCTAATATAGCGAAAATATTCATAGTTACCTGAACGTTTTCTTCATTTTCTTTACCGTTAGCCGATTAGAATCCTTAAGAAGAAAGCGCCGGATCAAGCTGTGATAACGTAATATATACGCGTGGAGGTTGCTGCCCCTGTAGCACGCAACACATACAGTGCATGCTATCTTGATTGCACTACAGTAAACTCCGCACGCAAGCCGACTGACTGACCTATAAAGTTAGAAGTGCGCGTGTCGGCCTACAAACTGGCTACAAAATGATGTGAAATATATTTGCATGGCGGTTTCTTTGCACAGCAGGGCGCGCTTACTCGCTTACACCGAGACGCGTAAGAGGCATGCCTCCTTTCCCTCAGTGAAATAATAACAGGGTGACTAGAAGAAGTAGGTCCCATTAGGGTAATGACAATCCACAGCCTGTTTCCAGTCATTCGACCAGGTCAGGAATGGAATGAATGAAACCCCCATCTAGCGGCGAGGAATATAATTGTGCCGGCTGCCGAAGCCTATCGCACTCCTCTAGGAGAATGATTAATGAATTACAGATGGAATGAAATTATATTGGAGAGTGTTGCTGGAATAAAAGATGACAGGAAAAACAGAAGTACCCAGAGAAAAACCTGCCCCGCCTCCCACATGGAGTGACCTGGATTTAAACCACAAAACCCAGCGGTTAGAGGTCGGTGCGCTACCACCTGAGCCTCGGAGGCTCCGTTTCCATTAGACCGATGGTAACAGTAACATCAGATTAGGATATAATTGCTCTCCGGATATATTTAGAACTAACTGACGCATCTATTCGCGAAAGACGTATAAACAACAAGCTTTCATGTATCGTGTTAGAAAGTCGAGGAAAATACAGTTCCATCTTCAAACTTGTCTGTCAGTAGGTTCAGAACTGAGGGAGAAATGTATTCCTAATAACATTGTAATATATAAGAACGAAATCACTGATTTATTGCACTAATTTAATTTAGGATGACCCACGAGACGCACACACACACATTTACTGGCTATTAACAAACGTCGCTTATACTCACAGCAGGTCTCCGGCTAGGCAATCTTTATGAAAACGGGCGAGCCTTCCATAAACTTGATTATTTCGTTTCGCATGCCCCACCGCCATTTTACACAGTAGCTCCGTGCAGATATGTTCGAATACAGGTCCCTACTAGACTATCACAACGTACGACTACAATACACTTGATTCGTCTCCAGACGAAACAGTTCACATGGCCATTCCACATAGTGAACAACATAACACAAATCACTCGACAAATTATATGTTGTAATCGTAGGACAATTCTATAAAGACTCATGAGACAATAATTAAGGACTAATACAACATAGGGAGGGGAGAGGGGTAGATACATGTTTTTACTAGACTGCCGACATTTAGGACTAAATAAATAAATAAATAAATAAATAAATAAATAAATAAATAAATAAACTCCATAGAAAAAACAAACTTCAATTTAGAAATTAGATTGAAATAGTTAAAAAGTTTAATTGTATTTTTTTACAAGTTGCTTTACGTCGCACCGACACAGATAGGTCTTATGGCGATGATAGGAGTGTGAAAGAAGCAGCCGTGGCCTTAATTAAGGTAGTCACAGTTTTTGCCTGGTATGAAAATGGGAAACCACGGAGAAACATCTTCGGGTCTGCCGACAGTAGGGTTGGAACATACTATCTCCCGAATACTGGATACTGGCCGCATTTCAGTGACTGCAGCTATCGAGCTCGGTCGTTTGCATGCTATAATGGGGAGAATAATGATGTATCTAAACACATTTAGGATTACAATAAATGTACAGTGACGTATAGGCTACCGTGAGACAATCGTAATATGCAGAACTTCTTTTGAGCACAACAAAATAATAGCGATTTTTTTCCTCTGGGCAGTTCAAAATTTAGCTGAGGTTATTTATTAGGTGCCACCCTATCCGGTGATCAAGTGATCCGAAACTGAGGAGAGGGGAGTATTCCATTTTATTAGATGCCACCGGTAATATTCTCATAGAGGAATGCATTTCTCAACTACAACCTGTATAGCCTATATCAGTGAATTCACAACACACACTACCGTCGACAAAAGTAAACCACTGTTCGCGTACGTACAATCCTTATATTGATCTGAAACTTATTTAAAATTCATTAGCAATAAATCACGTTCCTACACCACAATAAAGTTTCCACCAGCATGTTTCAGTTACTATCGTCCCATATATTTTCTGCGGGTCGTGTAATACGTTCTCCATGCACTTACCAAATAAAAAGTGTGTTTTGCCAGTCAGTATTTTGAAGTACAATGTTGAAGTAAGATGAAATTTGACATTAATACGTTCTTCTTGTCCTTCTTATTAATAATATAATCACCATAAAATACACTGAAATTAGGATACAGTATATCCTGATAAAAATGCTCGTCATAAATAGCACAGTACTGAAATTAATTTGTACATTCTTTACATCGCAAGAACTACAAATACAACAACACATTTACATGAAAACAAAATATGACAAACCATATCAAAACACAAATTCATATGATAATGAAAATCAGGACAAAATTAATCATGAAAAAGCATACACAAAAATGAAATATTAATTATGAGTAGTGTAACACAACGTCCGCCTCTGTGGTGCAGTGGTTAGTGTGATTAGCTGCCACGCCCGGGTTTGATTCCCAGCTCTGCCACGAAATTTGAAAAGTGCTACGAGGGATAGAACCGGATCCGCTCAGCTCTGGGTGCTCAACTGCGTAGAAGGGTTTCTATTCCCACCTCAACCATCCTAGAAGTGGTTTTCCGTGGTTTCCCACTTCCCCTCCATGCAATTGCCGGGATGGTATTTAACGTAAGGCCATGAGCGGTTCTTTTCCTCTTCCTTGCCTTTTCCTTCCAATCTTCTCATCCCCCCACAAGGCCCCTGTTCAGCATAGGTGAGGCAACCTGGGCGAGGTGCCCTTCCCAGTTGTATCCCCTGATTAAGAATGAACTAACAAATACAACTGCATTACATTTCTTCAGTGTAGTCACCCGAAAAGTCTATTACATTTTGCCAAATATCGGGAAGGGGACAGGGACCGTTGGCAAGGCGTTCTCTGTTGATGACAGTGACGGAGCGCCCTACTGAGGGGAGTGCTGAGCCACATCAGAAAATTGGTGGCCTCGGACGAGTTCCTTCAACGTGGTAAACAGGCCGAAGTCACAAGGACTCATGTCTGGTGAGTGCGTAGGGTGTTCCAAGACCTCCTTCCGACCCGGACGGAACGCCTTGATCCATCGTGTAACCGTCCTATACGATAATGTATTATCGCTAGGCTTCAAGTAATCCCCGATAACATTCTGATGAATTTTTGCCACGGGCAACCTCGATTTTAATCCACGAACGCTGATCACCTTTTGAAAACATGCTTTAGAGCGGTGAAATCGACACACTTCAACGCTATACAGCAACAATACTCCCAAGTGGATTCCCACCAAATGCACACTACACATCAATAACAGCGCCACCTGACCGCTCCCGTATCCTCTTTGCGCATGCTCGACCTCCTGCGAGTGTCTGGACAACGTGCGACTACTTTATTTACAACCCTCGTATGATGAATTCTAACGCTGAAGACTGCTCGAAGTTATTCGTCTACTGAAATGAAATGTCGTATGGCTTTTAGTGCCGGGATATCCCAGGACGGGTTCGGCTCGCCAGGTGCAGGTCTTTCTATTTGACACCCGTAGGCGACCTGCGCGTCGTGATGAGGATGAAATGACGATGATGACAACACATACACCCAGCCCCCGTGCCATCGGAATTAACCAATTAAGGTTAAAATCCCCGACCCGGCCGGGAATCGAACCCAGGACCCTCTGAACTGAAGGCCAGTACGCTGACCGTTCAGCCAACGAGTCGGACGTTCGTCTACTGACGTTATTGCACGCCATCTCTCCACTGCTAGCTCGGTACATACCACTTAGTTCAGCAGCTCGACTCCTTTCTCCGACGTCTTCTCAGCCCAAACTTTGCAACATTTTTGTAACGCTACTCTTTTGTCGGAAATCACCCAGAACAAATCGAGCTGCTTTCCTTTGAAATTTTTTCCAGTTCTTGAATCAATTAATCCTGGTGAGGGTAACATAAATTGGAGCCATAGGCCCCTACTCTAGTTGGAGTCTTGCCAATGACTTATTTTTCCTTTACATCCCTACTACAATCCGCAAATACCCTTATGGCGATGATAGGATAGGAAAGGGCTAGGAGTGGGAAGGAAGCGTCCGTGACCTTAATTAAGGTACGTTCGCTTCCTTCCCATCGTCACCATAAGACCTACCTGTGCCGATGCGACGTCAAGCAAAGTATAATAATAATAATAATAATAATAATAATAATAATAATAATAATAATAATAATAATTGCTGGCGTGACCACTAAGGAACGTATCTATGGATTGTTGACACTCAGAGACGTATGGATGAAACGTAATTTACAGCAGGATCATCTTGAAGAGTGAAGATTATGCAGATCGTACGATAAAAGGATGCCCTACGCTTGTCGTGTCACAGAAGCTAAAAGTGACGATAAAATGCAGCACAGTTACATAAAACACCCTCGTTTATGATGATATAAATTGTACGCGGTGGTATGTCACTGTCATACCCACTAACAAAACACTTTTATGGATGCCAGACGGCAATAAAATATGAGAGTATGCGTCGTACTGGAAAACCATTCGTATTGATCCTCAGTTTGACTATTTATATAAAAGCTGCTAAATTATACTAAACAGGGATAGATCGTTTGAAGACTGACTTAAGGGTAGTCATGGATGAAATGTTTGATTTTTTAAAATAGATTTTTTTTTAAATTTTAACCTTAAAATTTCCCAAATTTTTCTTCATTCAAATCCCGCTATCGTTTTTCCCTTAACACCATTTTGAAAGGTCTAAATGCCGAAAATAAGTGTAGTAGCATGGCGTGTAAAGAGCAACGTTCACGCCGCTTTCCTCCACATAGATAATATTGGTTTAAAGTTCTTTCGAACTACAATTTCAACAATCCAGTTGGAACGTATTTACCTTGCAGTAGGCCTGCACTGTGCATAGGAGGAAAAAAGAAGTCTAAGGGAGTAAATTAGTCTTTAACTATTTGTTTTACGTCGCACCGACGCAGATAGGTATTATGGCGACGAAGGGATAGAAAAGGCCTAGGAGAGGGAATGAAGCGCCCGTGGCCTTAATTAATATACATCCCCAGAATTTGCCTGGTGTGAAAATGGGAAACCACGGAAAAACATATTCAGGGCTGCCGACAGTGGGGTTCGAACCCAGTATCTCTCGGATGCAGGCTCACAGCCCCCCCCCCCACCTAACTTAGAGTCTAGAACAGTTTAAAAGCAAATATGTTTCTTAAAATTTTCAATCTCATTTTTCTAGATCGGTTTTCAGATTCAGAGAAAATTTTCAGATAATGTTTCAATATGTACAGGAATTAAAAGTAGTTCTTCATTTTAATATCACTTGAATACAGTCGAACATCCATATCTGGAACCTCCATAACTCCAGTTTTCAGTATATCGAAGTAATTTATATTTCCCAGTCGTTTGTCTATACCTCGAAATTACTCGAAATTCGGTTACACGAATTTCTCGATTTCTCGAAGCAAACATTTCCTCCCTTAAAGCAAAAAATACTCTAACTCGAATTTTGTCCACCATTAACTGTGCAATGCTGCATTTGTGTTTTGTGAGGAACACTGAACTAGTAAAGAAAGGGTTACAGTGATGCTGGGAGCTAATATTACGGCAACGGAAAAACAAACTTCTAACGATGAGAAAATAGGCAAAGCCTCGCTGTTTCTCGTCTTTGAATTAATTACAGGAAACATACGAAAGCAATCCACGAAGTGGTGGATGACAATTTCCATTTACGAATCTCGGCTGCGTGGTTTTGACGAGAAGTTTCAACGTGAAGGGAGGAAAGGTCAACAGTAACAAATAGAAGAGTCTAACGATTTTTTTCCAAAGGTGTTAACCGATGTATGTTTCTTGTTTCACTATTGTATCCTGTCTTCTAAAAAATTTACTATAATAAGCGTTATAATTAAAGTGATGCCGGAAAATAGAGATTGTTTGTATAATTATAAATGCTGTTAAAAATAATGTATTCAGTATAAGCTCGTAGAAACGTATGATTCCGTTCTGCGCTATACACGAACAGTATTCTCTATATCTTGAAACTTTGTTAACTCCAAATAAAATTTAGAACCCAAGGCGATTCCAGATATCGAGGTCCTACGGTACTTCCTTCATATTTTTGCACCTAAAATATCAAACTAGATTCTTCCTGTTGTATGAATAATTAAAAACTGAAAATTATATGTATTCAATAGTTTATACCTGACTTAAAAACACATAGTTAATATTTATGAGTATATTTGATAAGTTTGCCAAGTTATAGCCAGATATAATGAAAGCTCTGTCTCAAGGAGCGTTTTCCATGTAACAAATAGAAATAAATAGTATTGTTAATAACTTTGCAACAAATTCACTAATCAACTCCAAATTTTGTGTGGTTCTACATCATATTAATATGTGCTTTTGTTTTAAATGTGGTTGTGTTTAGTGGTAAATTGTAAAGGTTCCAGTCTTGACTACCTAAATGACTACTCAGTACCTTTAGGAGGAAATTACCTTCATTTGTTAATCTGCATTCCGCATCTTGACATTTTTGAAGCATAGGGTGGCATTATGTATATCAAGGTCTTATTTTAAAGAAAAATTCCAATTCTTTGAGGCTCAGTCCTATACCTTCAACAGGTAATAACAATAACACTAATACCTTGTCATACGAGTAGTACAATAAAAGTAGAATTCTTTTCATTACGTACTGTGAAGGCGTACGGTGGAACTCTTGAAAGGTGACTCCTTCACTCAAGTCAAGGAGATCTGAAAATGTGAATGTGACGTACGGAGAAGGTGACGGGCTGGCGGCCGTGGTCTCTACTAGGAACTGTTCCGGCATTCAATTTAGTGCAGAATGGAAAACCACGGAAAAGTATTCTCAGGACAGCCAAATATACAGGACCCGTTATTGGGCAATGATAACATTACCGCGCATCTATGAAGTTTTCTTTGCTTTCATTTGTGACATGTCTGTCGAGATTAGTGTCCTGTAGTTGCTGCTCTTCCACGGTATGCCTGCTTTCCGAGGAATTCTGATAATGTTCAGAATTTTAACTTAAAATACACTATATGATTGCGAATAAAATTCGCCAATGATACCAAATAGCTAAAAGAAAACTAAACCCGCATGGCGCAACAACCCCGAACAGTCTTGGACTACCAAGCAATCGTTGCTCAGCTCGAAGGCCTGCAGATTACGAGGTGTCGTGTGGTCAGCACGATGAATTATCTCGGCCATTATTCTTGGCTTTCTAGACCGGGGCCGCCATCTCACCGGCAGATGGCTTCTCAATTGCAATCATGTAGGCTGAGTGAGACCTCGAACTAGCCCTCATATCCAGGTAAAATTCCCTGATCTGGCCAGGAATCGAACCCGGGCTAAGCTACCCCTACTCCGCGACGCCGGCACCAAAGAGCTCAAGAGATAGAAAACTTCTCGTGATTTGGGTTAACTGAAATTCATGTTAACTATAAGACTTACCATAGGAAGAAATGTTAATCTGACGAGGCCAAATCCCTTTTCGTTTTAACCGAATGTTAATTTCAACCCAGTTTACGCCAAAGAGGTGTCAGTAATAATTTAGCCGAAAAGGGTTTTTAAATAGTAAATTTCATTACACTCCAAAATTAATTTGATCAAGCGATAAACCCAATATATCTACGTCAACGCCCCTACATTACCTTTGGCAAGGCAACATTAAAAGTTACGCCTTTCTGAAATTTTAAACAATAGTGGAGTAAAAGCCCGATAAGCCAATAATAGCAGCCACTAACTTGCTCCTTTTCATTGCATACATACACATAATTTAGAGTGCGAAAATGATGTACAGCGGTTCGCTAAGCGCAAGGCACGTCTATACAGAAACTTTCACAAAGCCGTTGGACAACGTAGCATTGTATTCAAAGCTCTTTCTTCCATCATCTGAGAGTTCTCGTTTAGATTACAATAAGAAGAACATGTATAAGCCTTGTTCCAAAAGGTGTTCGCAGTAAACGTTAGACCTCTTTATTAATTTTGCTTTTGCTCGGCTAGAATATATGGTAGTGTTATGGGAAGGGCGGAATACTTGGAGGGATAGTCAGAAGAGTAACTCGTTATGCAAACCTCAATGCAGATCAGTTGTGCGGGTTGAGGACATTTGCGCCTAGGTTAAATAAGTTTGCCTAAAAATTCCTTTCTCTGTCATAATTTTATAGGTAACGTGAAAATATTTAATATATCAGTATCAGACATGATAAGGTTTATTGGGCTTATGCCGTGTAAAGAAAATAAAGTGAAATTCTTTACGTTTCGCAGAGAACTCTATAATAACGGGCCGTGAAAGCATCAATGGTAACATCAGTAATACAGTTAGGGACAGGCACGATTTGACATTTCAAATTCTAAACCATGAACTGCTAGCGCTCTGAAAAGAAGGATATTTAAGAATGGCGAAACAGAGCGAGATGGCCGTGCGGTTAGGGGCGCGCGGCTCTAAGCTTGCATTCGGGAGATAGGGGGTTCGAACGCCACTGACGGCAGCACTAAGATAATTCTCCGTGGTTTTCCATTTTCACACTACGGCCCCTTCATTTCCACTCCTAACCCTTTCCTAGCCCATCGTTGTCATAAGACCTACCTGTGTTGGTCGATGTACAGCCATTGTAAAAAAAATAATGGAAAAGTTTATATGGCAGAAAAAAATCATATTTCATACTTTAAAGAATGTTTATATTTCGTAAAAATCTCCCTATAGAAAATCCACAGCCTGTTTCTAGTGATTCGACCAGGTCAGGAATAGAATTAATGAATGAAGCCCCTATCTATCCGCGAGGGTAGGAATTCTGCTGGCTGCTGAGCCTGTCGCACTGCTCTGCGGCAACGATTAATGGCTGACACATGAAATAATTTTGTAGAGTGTTTCTGGAATGAAGTATGAGAGAGAAAACCGGAGTATCCGGAGAAAAAAAAACTGTCCCGCCTCCGCTTTGTCCAGCACAAATCTGGCATGGAGTGACCGGGAATTGAACCGCGGAACCCAGCGGTGAGAGGCCGGCGAATTGCCACCTGAGCGATGGAGGCTCTTCGTGAAAATCTCCATATTGCTTCACATTTTGTAAGGTTTAAAAATTTTCCCTCTTAACATTTCAACTAACAATAACAATTTTGTTACTGGTACTTTTCCTACATTGATAGTGAAATAAATTATGGAGACTTGGACTGATTTAATGAATATTTTGTTATATTTGTTGTCATTTTTACTATTAATGTGCAGATGATTGATAGTTTTGACTCTCAGTCAAGTAATTGTGCGCAAATTACACAGAAGGTACTTCTCAGTAAAAAAAACAAGAAACAAAAAACATTATAGGAGTTCTAGCATACATACAATCACATTTTACCAGAGGACCTATTATGATGGAGAGGTTGGGAACAAATTTGCCACTGCTGACCTCAGTTAAGTACAGAGAAGTCCTGACAGAAGAATTGGCCTCCTGGAAAAGCAGTTTCTACAAAATTTTGTTTACTGCTGGAAAGCAATCCATCATACATTATTATCTTTCAAATTATAATGTGCTTGAAGGAAGGAGCAGTGAAGTACCAGCAAATATTCAGCTATTAAGCGATTAAGCGCGACACAATTGTGCTCCCATTACATCATGTGATGTGGAGAGATCTTTATTGCACAAAATAATATTCTCCGAGAGAAAATGCAACGTTTTGCCACAAAGTATTGAAAATCTGCTTGTATCATATTGTTATTTTCATTATAGTGCTAATAACTGAATACATTAGTAAGGTAGAGTAGAACATAGTAATTACAGTAATTATTAACTAACTACAAATTAGTGTTTTATTTTATGCTATGACTGTAAATAGATAAGTTATTCCGTTGTGAGTTCATTTAAATTCAATAAAAAAAGAAAATTATTCTGATTTTATGTATTTCACAATATTACTAAATATATTTTTGAAGTTTCATATTTATCCTAAATCAATTTCATATTTTTCCATAAAGTTCTTCATTTGTGCATGCCTTTAAATGGAACGGTAGCAGTTCACTTTTGAAAAACAGAACTGCGATTTACTGACAAAGAAATGTATTATAAGCATTCCAGCGGATAATACTGTGTTCACGAATTGAATTTCAGTTTTAATTCTCGCCAGCTTGGTACAATTCCTACATGATTCATAGACTTATAATGCTATTGCTTTACGTCCCACTAACTACTTTTGCGGTTTCCCGGAGACGCCGAGGTGCGGGAATTTAGTCCCGCAGGAGTTATTTTACGTGCCAGTAAGTTAGTTTACGTGCCAGGAGGCTGACATATTTGAGCACCTTCACATACCACCGGACTGAGCCATGATCGAATCTGCCAAGTTGCGGTCAGAAGGCCACCGCCTCAACCGTCTGAGCCACTCAGCCCGGCACTTATAGACTTCATAGGTTGGCACCGCAGCCGAAAGAAAGAAATTGTTCACTTTCCGATTTTTTCCAATGTCCGACTATCAGTTAAATATCCGCCCTGCAGTATTCAGGTGTTCATGAATCGATATAAATGAAGTTGTAGAGGGTCCGTTGTCTGTAATTTCGTTTAAATTGCCAATTTTTAGATATTTATCCGTTTTAGATCAACTCAAGACCGTGTAAGTGGTTTTTAGCTTTCGTGTCTGTTTGTCCGTGTGGCCGTCTGTTTGTCCGTCTGTTCCTTCATATTTAGAGTATACTCATCCAGGTTTAGATATACATATTATTTTAAAATGACTTAATAGACGGAGGGTTTATAGGAAGACCAGATCAGATTTTTACGATTTTATCTTTTTCTATTGATTTTATGTAAAATCTGTAGAATATGCGTGAAACGTACCTTCATTTTAAACAACTTTCGTTTTATACATAGTTTTGCTTACTCTTCAAATGACGAAAAAATTACTATTTTCAGCGGGTTTCATGCTCTGCATTGAGTGGCCAACAACGAACCTACCGGTTACCATAGCAACGTCTCTGGCTGCTTGCCAGCAGGGAAGTCACATAATGCCGTGTTCGTCATCGTTCCTGTTAACTCGTGGTTGCTCGTTGGGTGAAAGGCGAGAGAGACGCCAAGCTGCCATTCTGCGGAGTATTTCTTTATTTATAATGAAAACTCCCTATCTTCACAGTGAATGACATTAGGCAAGTGAGCCTGCCGTTGTAGTAGAAATTTGCGAACTCGATTGTGAGCAGCAGTAGGAAACGTGGCCTGCCACTATCGTTAAAACTTCCCAAAGCACACCGTCCATCGGAAACAATGTACGCGGTCCTCCCTGTGGCGTTTCTCAGATAACGCTAAGAGACATGCAATTAAATATAATCTTTCTCACTACGTGTACAGTAATTTACGTAGAAATCCGTACGGGTACATTTGCTAGTTTTGAATAAATCAACTGTAAGTTAAATCCGTGCAATCATTGTTCAGAATAAGTAGTTACTTTATGTCAGTGAGCATTAGAGAAAAATACAAGTTGCTTTACGTCGCACCTACATGTATAGGATTTATAACGATCATGAGATAGGAAAAAGCTAAGAGTGGGAAGGAAGCGACCGTGGCCTTAATTAAGGTGTGAAATCGGAAACCTAAGAAAATCACCTTCAGGGCTGCCGGCAGTAGGGTTCGAACCCAGTTTCTCCCGAATGCAAGCTAGCCTTGCACGGTATTAGTAATGAAAGCAACGCTGAAGAAGTTGAAATTGTCAAATCTACTTCTGATTGTTGGACACTTTCGTAAAAAAGAAGAAAAAGAAAAAAGAAAGGCCTTCTGCGAGAGAAAGGATAAGTCAGTGATGTAACCCAATAACCTGCACTTTCTGTGACCTCCTCGCGTTGGACTACGGCTGCCCCATTTCTCATTCCATTCGTCAAGCGGGGGTTGGGAGGGGGTTTACAGAGACGTCCTCATCGTTATTCTGTGCTCTCTTTAGAAATCTCACCAAGAATTACATCAGTAACTCGATTTCTTGTTCCAGCGTGACTCATTTTCGATATAGCTCCATTATTTATACAATCAGTGCGAGGGAGCAAAGCCACAAGAAGAAATTTAACGGATGGACGAGTGCGCCTTAAGAAACAGCGAGTCCAGAGAGAGAATTCTTCCAGGCAGTTCACAGCTACGAGTCAGTGCAACCAACACCATTCGGTTGGAGAACATACGTAATGACGTTGTGCGTTTAAAGTGTCTCGGCTACTACAAGAAAGTCTGCATTGCAAGATATTTGCTCGTATTTGATATTTTTCATTCAGCTCGCGATCAATAAACGAGTTAACAGACGAAATTGTACAGTATTTAAATCTGTATGTTTTTAAATGAGTTTGCTGAAAACTGGTTGCACACACGATATCATACTCGAAATTTGGAAGTAACAGAAATGAAAGAAGCGAGAATGATTACTGTTAGAAGAAGAAGAGGCATAAGAAGAAGCCTCTCACTGCTGGGTTCAAATCCCGGTTACTCCATGTGAGATTTGTGCTGGACAAGGCGGAGACTGGATAGGTTTTTCTCCGAGTACTCCTGCTTGCTTTTTTCTTTGCTAGTGGCTTTACGTCGCACCGACACACATAGGTCTTATGGCGACGATGGAATAGGAAAGGCCTACGAGTTGGAAGGAAGCAGCCGTGACCTTATTTAAGGTACAGCCCCAGCATTTGCCTGGTGTGAAAATAGGAAACCATGGAAAACCATCTTCAGGGCTGCCGACAGTGGGATTCAAACCGACTATCTCCCGGATGCAAGCTCACAGAAGCGCGCCCGTAACCGCACGGCCAACTCACCTGGTACTCCCGGTTTTCTTGTTATCATTCATTCCAGCAACACACTCCAATATCATTGCACTTCATCTGTAATTCATTAATCATTGCTCCAGAGGAGTGCGACAGGCTTCGGCAGCTGGCACAGTTACTATTCTCGGCACCTGATGGGGGTTTCATTCGTTCTATTCCTGGCAGGGTCGAATGACTGGAAACAGGCTGTGTGGATTTTCATTAATAATAATAATAATAATAATAATAATAATAATAATAATAATAATAATAATAATCTGGTCTCAAATACCGGGTGCAGGTATTTTAATTTGAAGCCATCTAGGTTGCCTGCGTGTCAATTTCAACGTTCTAGTTTAGTCTAATGGATGGCAGGGAAACATGTGTGTTAAGTGATCTATGGATGAATTTTAGTTAATTTTGTCATGTAAACACCAAATTTGTCAGCAGATATCTTTTAAATGCCGACATCGTGCATTCCTAGTGCTTAAGCGTTTTCTAGAGAAAATATAATTGTCATTATTTCTAATTAACGTTTCTCCTTGGCTCGATGGTCTTCGTCATAGTCTTCGATCCAAAGGGGATAGGGTTCAATCCTGGTTTAATCGGAAATTTTATCCGCATCTAGTATATACGGACATTAACCCAATAGCGTCCAAGAATTCTTTAGTATGATCATTTTCATTCCGCCCTTCTACTTCTGCCGACGTGGGAAATCATTAACCTAAAGAAAAAAAATGATGTGAATAATAATTATTGAGCACGTGCTTTTGCACTGATTAAAAAAAAATCTGACTAACTGCTGAACTCTGCATTTTCATTTATATGCTTTAGAGCTGAAATGTCCTAAACTAGAGACCTAAAGTTGTGGAACTTAAACATATAACAATGTTATTGTTTTATGTCCCAATAACTAATTTTGACGGATTTCGGAGATGCCGAGGTGCCTGAATTTTGTACCGCAGGAGTTCTTTTACGCTCCAGTAAATCTATCTACACGAGTCTGATGTATCTGAGCATCTTCAAATACCACCGGACTGAGCCAGGATGGAACCTGACAAGTTAGTGTAAGAAGGCCAATGCCTCAACTGCCTGAGCCACTCAGTCCGGCAGGGGAGGATTTAAACAAACCATGTAGGTAAATAAATAATAAAATGTGGCATCCGATAAGACCCTACGAGATCTTACGTGTTTACATCCATAGGAACCCTGCGCACCTATGAGGACGGGGCCCATCCTAGGATGTTTTCTTTTTGGAATTTACTTTACTTCCCAACGACACAGACAAGTCATATGGCGACGATAGGATAGGAAAGGTTGAGGAGTGGAAAGGAAGTGGCCATGGCATTAAGGTACAGCCCAAGCATTTGCCTGGTGTGAAAATGGGAAACCACGGAAAACCATCTTAAGGCCTGCCGACGGTGGAATTCGAACCCACTACCTCCCGAAAGCAAGCTGGCAGCTACGTGCCCCGAGCCATGCAGCCACTCGTCCGGTTATACAGAATGAACTAATGTTGAAGATGGCACGATAGCCAGTTCCCGCGCTAGAGAATATAAGCAATTGATGTTAAAATTCCTCATTCGGCCAGAAGGCGAACCCAGGTGCCAGTGGGAAATAGCCCAGCATGCTAACCACTTTGCCATAGAGCCGGACTCCGTGTGGGTTAAAACCCCATGACAAGGCTACTTTCATCTTATTTATCATAATTTTTCCGCTTGAATTTGACAACTTCTCGATAAACCACGAGACTCGAAGAAGAGTTTTCACCGTTTTAATATTGAGGCAGAGGGGAGCACTTGGCAGCCGACCAGCCTGTTTAGTTCCACCTGGCAGTAACAGCTGCGTTGTATCGACCCTACAGCAGTGGAATACCTACAAATAAAAATGCTAAGCACATTATTTAATTAACCCAGTGTTTCCAGAGGTGCTACGGTAGACCGAACGTTACGGAAGTCTTTATTGCAAGATGCACTTCGCTGTGTGTCCAAGTTGATGTGAACGAGGCCACGTCAGAAGCAAATGGGCTACTCCATTTGCATTCAGTAAACATCACTATGAGCTCAACCGACAGATATTTCAAGGTGCTTTGGATCAGCCAAGTCCTTCTCCTTGTCTCAAACGTCTTCTTCGTGATCGTTGGTTCAGAGGATCTGGGGTTCAAATCCTGGTTTCATCGAATATTTTAGCCGCATCTAGTTAATTCCAGTATTTAATCTTAATATGGTTTTGTTATTTATTTAAGTAAATTCTTAATTCTATTAAATTATTATTTTATATTGTGAACAGTCCGCCTCTGTGGCGTAGTGGTTAGTGTGATTAGCTGCCACCCCCGGAGGCCCGGGTTCAATTCCCGACTCTGCCACGAAATTTGAAAACTTTTACGAGGACTGGAATGGGGTCCATCCAGCCTCGGGAAGTCAATTGAGTAGAAGGGGGTTCGATTCTCATCTCAGCCACCCTCGAGGTGGTCTTCCGTGGTTTCCCACTGCTCCAGAGAAATGCCAGGATGGTACCACGACCGCTTCCTTCCCTCTACCTTGCCTGTTCCTTCCAATCTTCCTCCTCCACGAGGCCACTGTTCAGCATAGAGATGAGGCCTGGTCCTTTTGCCCAGTTGTACCCCCGACCAAATGTCTCACGCTCCAGGACACTGTCCTTGAGGCGGTAGAGGTGGGATTCCTCGATTAGTCCGAGGGAATAACCAACCCTGGAGGGTAAGTGTAAGTGTAAGATACAGCCTGGAACCTTAACATAACCACTGACCAAGCCAACAAAAATAAATAAATAAATAAATAAATAAATAAATAAATAAATAAATAAATAAATAAATAAATAAATAAATAAATAAATAAATAAATTCCTCTTGCCTGGCGACTCGGTATTAGCCTCTGTCTCAATACACGCGTCTTTATTTACGCACAACACACTACACAGTCAATCACCACATGAACAACTAATAGCTCAATACAACCCTCAACAAAAGGTTGGCGTCAGGAAGATAATTCACTCGTAAAACTGAACCGACCAAATGCACGTGCGCCATACAGAACTCATCCACGAGACCACCAGTATGTGACAAAAGCGGAGAGAATGAAGGAGACTAGATGCATTTTCCTTCGAATTCCATGATATCAAATGAAAATACACAGCCCGTTCCCGGTGTCAACAGGGTCAGGAATGGAATGAGTGAAGCCCCCATCTAGCGGCGAGAATACGAACTGTATCGGCTGGCGAAGCCTGTCGCACTCCTCTGGGGCAATGATTAGTGACTGACAGATGAAATGAAATGAAAAAAAAGAGTGTTACTGATATGAAACATAAAACCCGGTTTACTCGGAGAAAAACCTGTTCCGCCTCCGGTTTGTTCAGCACAAATCTCACATGGAGTGACCAGGATTTGAACCATGGAACTCAGCGGTGAGAGGACACTTGAGCCACGGAGGCTCGAACTCCATGATATACGTCTCTACATATACAGTGGCGGTCACAATAATAGAGCCACCTCTATTGACGGGATTAAGAACTAGGATATCTAATAGCTCGCAAAATCTCCACAGTGCCGTGTTGTCAGTCCCTTTTAGACAACATCAGGAAAGACGTCGCTGCTATCTGTAGTCGTGCGAAACGAAGCGTTTGAGCTAGACGTGCGAAAAGAGGCATAAAGGTAAGAATCTTATGGGTCAAAATAATAGAGACGTTTTACAGAAGTCCCGTTCAAATTGTTTTACAGTTGTTTTTGGGGCTAGCGATATTATTTGTCAACAAAACTCCACTCAATATTATTTTGTATGTAAATTAACGTTTGGTTTTGTTTACATTCTTCTAGATGGGCAGAGCAAAGCATACAGGTGATGATGAGCGTGTAGCAATGTTCCGGATGTTCAAAAGTGGGATGTCCATGAATCAAATAGCCAAAGAACGACATTAGATTGGCAAAACAAACAAAGCCGCCGGTGGTGAACAGGGGGCAACCTCGTGTAACTACTCCTCGCGTAGACAGACTCAACACTAGGGAAGTAAAGAAAGACCCATTTTTGTCAACACCACGACTGAAAGCCATTTTGTTTAGCTACAATAATGATGTTCAACCATCAACGATTCAAAGACGACCGAGATCCGCAAAATTGTATGGGCGCATTGCGAGACAGAAGCCACATGTTTCAAAAGCTAATGTTCGGAAAAGGTTGGCCTTCGCCCGGTGAAATGAACATAAACCTAATACACTGACTGACAGAGCAAATGCAACACTAAGAAGGAGTGGTTCGAGAGGGATGAAAGTTGGGGAAAAAACAGAGACGGCACGGACGAATAATTGATGGTTTATTTCAAACCGATATGCAGGTTACACAATGCGCACGGCATCGACTCAGTAGGATGTAGGACCACCGCGAGCGGCGATGCACGCAGAAACACGTCGAGGTACAGAGTCAATAAGAGTGCGGATGGTGTCCTGAGGGATGGTTCTCCATTCTCTGTCAACCATTTGCCACAGTTGGTCGTCCATACGAGGCTGGGGCAGAGTTTGCAAACAGCGTCCAATGAGATCCCACACGTGTTCGATTGGTGAGAGATCCGGAGAGTACGCTGGCCACGGAAGCATCTGTACACCTCGTAGAGCCTGTTGGGAGATGCGAGCAGTGTGTGAGCGGGCATTATCCTGCTGAAACAGAGCATTGGGCAGACCCTGAAGGTACGGGAGTGCCACCGGCCGCAGCACATGCTGCACGTAGCGGTGGGCATTTAACGTGCCTTGAATACGCACTAGAGGTGACGTGGAATCATACGCAATAGCGCCCCAAACCATGATGCCGCGTTGTCTAGCGGTAGGGCGCTTCACAGTTACTGCCGGATTTGACCTTTCTCCACGCCGACGCCACACTCGTCTGCGGTGACTATCACTGACAGAACAGAAGCGTGACTCATCGGAGAACACGACGTTCCGCCATTCCCTCATCCAAGTCGCTCTAGCCCGGCACCATGCCAGGCGTGCACGTCTATGCTGTGGAGTCAATGGTAGTCTTCTGAGCGTACGCCGGGAGTGCAGGCCTCCTTCAACCAATCGACGGGAAATTGTTCTGGTCGATATTGGAACAGCCAGGGTGTCTTGCACATGCTGAAGAATGGCGGTTGACGTGGCGTGCGGGGCTGCCACCGCTTGGCGGCGGATGCGCCGATCCTCGCGTGCTGACGTCACTCCGGCTGCGCCTGGACCCCTCGCACGTGCCACATGTCCCTGCGCCAACCATCTTCGCCACAGGCGCTGTACCGTGGACACATCCCTATGGGTATCGGCTGCGATTTGACGAAGCGACCAGCCTGCCCTTCTCAGCCCGATCACCATACCCCTCGTAAAGTCGTCTGTCTGCTGGAAATGCCTCCGTTGACGGCGGCCTGGCATTCTTAGCTATACACGTGTCCTGTGGCACACGACAACACGTTCTACAATGACTGTCGGCTGAGAAATCACGGTACGAAGTGGGCCATTCGCCAACGCCGTGTCCCATTTATCGTTCGCTACGTGCGCAGCACAGCGGCGCATTTCACATCATGAGCATACCTCAGTGACGTCAGTCTACCCTGCAATTGGCATAAAGTTCTGACCACTCCTTCTTTGTGTTGCATTTGCTCTGTCAGTCAGTGTATTTGGTGGAGGAACATCCTTTGGTCCGATGAATCCAAGTATAATAGGTTTGCCTCAGGTAGAAAAGTCTATGTGCACCGCCCACCAAACCAGGAATTTAATCCCAAGTACACATTAAAAACTGTGAAATACGGTGGCGGAAGTGTTACGGTATGGCGACGTTTTTCATGGTTCGGCATTGGTCCAATACACGGTATCAACGGCATAATGAAAGCAGAAATGTACAAAGACATCTTGGTAAATGTGATGCTGCCTTACGCTGAAGAGGAAATGCCGCTGAAATGGAAATTTCAGCAGCATAACGATCCAAAGCAAACTGTAAGGATCACCATATCGAAGTATTAGAGTGGCCACTTCAATCTCCTGACGCATCACCCACTGAGAACTTATGGGAGATCGTAGACAAGAGAACTGACCGCTCAAAAGCTACATTGTTAGATAAACTTTGGGAAGAAATCCAGAGAGCCTGGTATGCGATCAGCAGCGACGAATGCAGGCGTTTAGTCGACTCTATGGATAAGAGGTGCAGGTCAATCCTCAATAATAAGGGTTACTCCACTCCTATGCAAAAACGACTGTTCCTGTAAATTTCATAAGACTGAGATCAAGTACAAAATATTTGTGTCAATTGGCTCTATTTTTTTTACCCTGTGGTCTGGTATTCTTTTGAATATTATTGATTAGTTTGAGTTGTGTTATCTATATGTGACTCTGTTGTAATGGTTTCTGTACAACGTAAAATTTTGTTTCCATCATAGTACAAACATGCATAGTAATACATTTGCAGTTTATTCCAAACCTTTGCCAGGTGGCTTTATTTTTTGACCACCACTGTATATTTTGCATTACTTAAAATTTTGGCTTTCGGTCTTAATGGCTATTTAGCCAGCTACAATTAAACAGACGAAGTTAAAATCCGCGACAGGCCGTGAATCGAACCCGGGACCTGAGTGTCCAAACGCCAGCACGCTAACCATTTAGCCATGAAGCCAAACGACTCTATATTTTTAACCAACTCACTGGCATATACCTAACGTCTTTCAAAATTTCCACTAAACCTATCCCCACTATGTAATGTTATGCTTTCAGCAAATGAGTGATAAAAACTATAAAAATAAAATTAACGTGTAATTAAGAACCATTCAAAGCACTGTGTTACAAACTAACTCAGTCCGTCACTATCAGTATGATAAGAACGATTATTTATTATTGTCAAAGGATCTCCCATTTTACGTAGAATTCATAACAGTGAGACGTGATTTCCTATTTGAAAAATCCCGCAAGCATTGGGTGGGATTCACACTGGGGCTATCTTGGTGGGAAGTCCTGGTGTCAAGAAAGTTCATTTCCTATTCCTGCTTAATTACGTGCCTTATGTCTGTTTATTATAATTTACATGTCCAGGACATGAAATTAAGTATGCAATGAATATGCATTCAAAATTAACTAGTTGATAATGAAATGCATACAAATAAGTGCCAGGGGTTGGAAAATCATTATAGTAGATGCATAATTGAATGTGTCGCAAAGCTCAGATTTTTTGTTTTTTTTTTCAATTGGCTTTACGTCCTACCGGCACAGGTAGATTTTAAGGTGACGATGGAATAGGAAAGGGATAGGAGTGGGCAGTGGCCATGGCATTTAGCCGGGAACAGGCTGTGCATTTTCATTTCATATCATGGAATTCGAAGGAAAATGCATCTGGCGCCCTTCATTCTCTCCGTTTTTGTCACATCCTGATGGGGTGATGGGAAAACACTGAAAACGATCTCCAGGACTACCGACAGTGGGGTTCGAACACACTATCTCCCGAATACTGGATATTGGCCGCACTTAAGCGACTGCAGCTATCGAACTCTGTAGCTAAGAATTCAGCAGTGTGGACAGCCTTGTCAGTTCCAGGAGACAGGTCATCCATTGTTGAGACTTGACCAATAACTGAGAGTCAAATCAAGACCTAAGTGGTCCCTTTGATGTTAGCCAGACTTCTGGTCAGTGAAGAGACTTCCGCAGCGGTAAATAGTTCCTATTTTTGTTGCTTGTTGCTGCAGTCAGAAGTTTCCGTCAGTTTGGTAACTCTGGTGAACTGACTTGACCAATTAAAAATTTTTCCGCTGTAAAATAAGGAAAATATTTCACAAGTTGTATGTTATTCGGGTTCGTTACCAACTCTTACATTTCATACGCAGATGGCTATGAATAGTTATTGTTCTCGGTGGTGTATTGAACCCTTGGTTATCCAAAGGTCATGGTTTCAGTAGATAACTATTTAACATGAGTTTGATATATTTTAAGCTTTGTTCGAGCTCATTTCATTGCTGTTTAGTTCGCATATTTTTTACGGCGTTGAAGATGGATCCAAGAAAACTGTTGGCAGTTGGCTGCAATAGAATGCTCAGTATTCATAATGCTTCCAGCCGTGAGCAACACCTGGGTGATGCTGTGACGCTTGAGTCAAACAAGTGAAATGCTTTAGGCTAAACCTAATAAAAGTGGGGGAAGGGGGGAGGGTTTAAGTAGGAAATATAAACAAAATGTTATGAACGTTTACAGTAGCCTACGAGATGAGAATCCGCTGTGGACTGTGGAAGAAGTGGTGAAGAAAACCGCGCAGCTGACCGGTTTTTTTTTTTACGTACGGTGTTTACACGGCTCGCGCGGAATTTTTGCAATATGCTTTACACCGAACTACAGCACGTCTGAGACTACTGAGCGCCTTCAACGTTGTATACTAACTAACCGGCATCAGCTTCATAATGAATGGGCCATAATGAATGAAAGTGCTTCAGAGGTCTTGAATTCATCGAAGCAAAGGCTATGTGTTACTTAATGTACCTCTTCATATGTAAATGGCTGTTTCAACCACAAACCTCTGGCTCATTCAGACGTTCTTACTTACTAACTAAAATAGGGTTTTAAAACGAAAACTTCGCACGCTAAGTAGGTACTTACTTAATTTACTATAAACAAAAGACGCGTCAATTTATATCAGTGTGAAGTTTAAAATCAGAGTTAGAGTCATTCCAGGTTTCATCCCTCATCCCCAGCCATGCCCTCTTTGAAGTTTCAAATGATACTCTGATATTTTGTACGTCAGATTCGTTGGCTGGGTCAGCGTTCTGGCCTTCGGTTTAGAGGGTCCCCTGCTCGATTCCCAGCACGATCGGGGATTTCAATCGCTTCTGACTGATTCTTCTGGCTCGGGGATTGGGTGTTTGTGTCCGTCCCAACACTCTCCTCTTCATATTCAGACAATATATCACACTGCCAACCACCACAGAAACACGCAATAGTGATTACATCCCTCCATACAAGGTTGGCGTCAGGAAGGGCATCCGGTCGAAAACAGGGTAAAATCTACATTTGCGACACAGTCCGCACCCGCGATCCCACAGGTGTGATAAAATCAGAAGAAGAAGAAGAAGAATCATTTGTTAATACATCTGATTCATATGTGTTCATATATACTGTTTGATATCGTCTTGGAAACCTGGATAATTGCTTTTCTTGATCAGTACCACTGCGACAGTGGCTGGACAGAAAGATGTTGGAACATGGATCGGAAGGAGAGTTGCTCTAAGATGGCCAGCAAGATCACCAGACCTGACACCTCTCGACTTCTTCCTATGTGATCATTTACAATCAAATTAGTTATACTCTAATGCCTGATAATATTCGAGGACTGAAAAATAAGATAACCTGAGAATGTCGGCGGATCAGTCATGAAACATTCCAGTTGGCTCGGGAAGAGCTGCGGCATAGGTTGTATTACCGTTTAGCAAACAGTGGAACACATTTTGAACATTTAATTTAGTAAACTGAATTAATAATATAAAGGAAAGTTCCCAAAATATTCACACCCCTTGGGTGGGAGCGATAGAGGAACACCCACCCACGTTATCCCCTGTCTATCGTAAGAGGCGACTAACTTCGGAGCGTTGGTTGGCGACCACGGGGGCCTTACCTGAATGCTAACATTGTTTATACTTATGTCATTCACCTCACTTTCATCTATGCTATCCGACCTTCCTTGGTTAACTTGTTCTTTTCCGACCCCGATGCTGTTAGTTTACGAGGGTTGGTGTGTCTTTCATTTTCACACCCTTCGTTGTCGTTGTCTTTCTTTGGCCGGTACCTTCATTTTTCGAAATCTCGAATTCCTTCGATTTTCCCCTTCTGATTAATGTTAATAGAGGATGCTTGCCTAGGTGTACTTCCTCTTAAACAATAATTACACCACCACCACCACCACCATCACCACTTACTCACTCGTCGTTCAAATTCAAATGGTTGCACGTTGCCAAGACGACAGAAAACAAAAGATGCGAGAACAAACGAATGAGATTACTAAAAAATAAATGTTCTTTCAAAAATAAGAATTAACATACAGAAGGGTCATTTGAAATTTTAGATAGAGGTTGTCTGAGGGAGATGATGTGAAATCTAAAATGAAATTAACTCAGGTTTACAAATTGCCCACTAATATATAAATTAACGCGTTTTTGGTTTAAATTAAATTAAAATTAAATGCACAGTTGTTTAGGTTGGAAGGTTTTGAAATAAAAACCCTGTAAATAAATACATATATATACAAAATTTCCACCGTTAACCACTCTGGTTGACGAGTTATCTCATTGAGTGATAACGTCATTACACTGAACTTGGCAGTTCCAGCTGACATCGCAGTATATTACAAGCTCCGACCATATAAAGTTGTCGCCGCTTGCTTTACGACACCTCGCAACTACAACTTCATGTTTATGGCAGTTTCATACAAACTTTCGAGCAGCCAATTATGTTTCCAAGATTGTAAATACTGCTCTTGTCGCCGGAGAGGCTCGTCTTACTGTGAGCTCACTGTAGAGCATGCTTTATGATCATAGTACTACCACGTAAAACAGGAATCCCAGTAGCCTACAGTCATGAATCAGGGCCAAGGTTTTGCTGACATGTCATCTTCTACTTTGTGAATCATACACATTGATAATTTGTATACAAATACAGTTCATAGCTCCAAGATGACAGAGGTAAGGTAAGGGTTATTCTACCCGAAGGCAGGTCCGAACCTCCGTAGAGGTGTTCCTGAGCCGGAATTTACGTGCGGTAGGGTGGCCAGTTCCTTTCCGCTCCTCCATTCCCTTACCCCCACCAACAGCGCGTGGCAACCCATCCATCTCCTGACCACGCCCAATGTTGCTTAACTTCGGAGATCTCACGGGATCCGGTGTTTCAACACGGCTACGGCCGTTGGCAAGATGACAGAAATGCACATTTATTAAGTAATTTTTAAAGTCAATTTTGTAAGTACAGTCCAAACCGTTTACTGCGACATCGCTTTTAACGACATATCGTATAAAACGACGTATTGGATATAACGGCGAAATTCGCTTAGTACGACATCGCTTATTACGAAATATCGTATAAAACGGCGTATTGGGTATAACGGCGAAATTCGCTTAGTACGACATCGCTTATTACGACATATCGTATAAAACGACGTATTGGATACAACGGCGAAATTCGCTTAGTACGAAATCACTTATTACGACATATCGTATAAAACGACGTATTGGATATTATAGCGAAATTTGCTTAGTACGACATCGCTTATTATGACATATCGTATAAAACGACGTATTGGATACAACGGCGAAATTCCCTTAGTACGACATCGCTTATTACTACATATCGTATAAAACGACGTATTGGATATTATAGCGAAATTCGCTTAGTACGACATCGCTTATTACGATATATCGTATAAAACGACGTATTGGATATTATAGCGAAATTCGCTTAGTACGACATCCCTTATTACGACATATCGTATAAAACGACGTATTTTTACCACATTTTCGGTGAAATTTATCAAACATAACGTCCAATGTTGATTTTTGTTTGTTTAGCTTTTGGGGATTGAGTTTATCAGGGATTTTCAGAAAGAATGCCAGAACCTTCCTGAACAGGATGTTTCCTTAGATTTTACCTATAATTAGAGGTTTAAAATTATACCACTAATTATTTGAAGAAGAATTTATTAGCTAAAAACTGTTTTGCTATTTTATTAGGTGTGCTTTTGTGGGGTAAATTACTCTAAAATATTACAGCTATGATTGGACACAACCTAATCGATTAGCACGTTCAGTTCAACAACCTGTAATAGTTTCAATCGAATTGTAAAAATGTGATTTATAGTCACAAATGTACGGAGTTTTGTTCATAGATTTGAATTACAGTATAGCATTGTTTAATTTCCTACAGTTCCTTCTTTGATTGCTTCCCAGCAGAACACCAAAATCGAATGAACTTCCGTGTTTAAATTAAACGACAACCTAAGGTTACTGTAATTTAAAATTTGAGCGGGGCTCTGTTAGGGTCACGGCTGCAAGTTTTGATGCTTTGACGTAGAATAGACATACATACCATGTAGGTGGTGGTGATGCTGGTGATTATTGATTTAAGAAGAAGTACAACTAGGCAATCATACTCTATATAGCACTAATCAGAGACAACAAGTAAAGCTTATTTTCAAACTGTTGTTTTCAGTAGGTTATAGATTTAAAATTAGTGTCTGTTAGATAATCGAGGCATGCATCGCTGTGAATATGTCGCAAAAAGGAAAGGAATTGTTTAATATTGAAGAAAAGTCACAAAATATTCCGGCGATTACAAAATGTGGAAAGAATCGTCTACATCGCGAAGGAATTGGGAGTACCACACTCAACGATGTCTACAATATGGAAGGCCAGAGAGAACACCTCGTCTATTAGTCACGACCGCACAATAGTACTCGTTTCACTTATGTTTTTTGAAGTTCTAACTTATTCTATTAATTAAGCCTTACAGATGTGACACATCAAGACCGGTTTGTGCGACTATCACCTGTAATGACCGTTAATTGACGGTCCCTTCTGAGTACTTATAAACGGTTTCGACCTATTTCATTGCAAGTCATTTTTTGCATTCTGTGTCATTATTTTGTCCTTTTTAATTGTTTTCTTATTGGTGATTTTTAAAAGTATTTATCCATCTTTTATGTTATCATCCAACCAGTTTGTCAATCTACGTGCTAGAAAGTTAACGCGAATGTCCAACTCGGGAGAGTATTTTATGAATGAATGAATGAACGAATGAATGAATTTTCTCGTTCATTTTACGATATAACAATGACTCCTTACTGAAGCTGTTTAACCACGTCTGTCTAACTGGAAACATCTGTGAGGAGTGGCTGAAATCTACCTGTATCAGCCTGGCAAAGAAATAGAAATCTATGCGTAGTGATCTTGGACTAATAAGTCTAATTTCACCTTTTGAAAATTTTCCTCAACAATGCTACACTCTCCTTTATGGAGAAAACTCAGTGCTAGTCTAGGAACAGTCTTGACATTCGGGATACCCTGCTTTGTATGCAAGTTTTATTTAAAAGGTGTGCTAGCAACAAACTGTCTTTGCTTGCTTCACTAACCAGCTTTCGAACAACTCGATGAAGTTGGTAAAAGAATAAAGATTAACACAAAGATATAATTATCCCTGATTATTAAAGTATGCATGTGGTTCTTAACGTTTGAAAAGAAAATAGTATGCTGAAACATACGTCATAGTACGATTTCATTAAACTTCACAAATTATTTACTTATTTTATTTTATGTTGGAAGAATTTAAGAAGTTATAATTTTTAATTTCAGGTCTTTGAAGCGGAAATAACCTAAACAATGAACAGGATAAAACTTGAAGCACCGCCCAGTTGTATACTAGCCATAAAATATAAACTCCAAGAATCAAAGGATGGAGGTCATACTTTCTTCGCAGAAAGTAAATATTCACCGAGAAAAATAAAATAAAAAACTATCATTATAAATTATGAAGGTGAATACTGGCCTAGTAATTGATCAAGATTTCGGTGTTACCAGTTCGTAAATGTAGTACACAAAATTAGTGTCAGCACACTGCAGAACCGAACGGTTATAAATTAACTGAGTGGGAAACTGACAATAGATGGCTTCAGACATTATAAAAAATACTTTATGTTCAAAAAAGTATGTACTTTTTAGTTATAATTAATTAATATGGTTAAGCATAAAATCACTGCAGATAATGACAAGTATGTTCCAAGGAGAAAAAACAATGTTGGATCATAATTGGGCACTTTGATATATAAGTATGCTCCCCATATTTGAATTGATATATTTTAAATGTAATAAAAAATGCGCATTGGTTATCTTATCTGTGCTAAGTTACGGAATCTTTTAATAATTTTGGTTGCATTCCACTGTAGGATTTATGAGTGAAAGGGATAAATATAGGCTACTAGAAGCGGACCATAGTTACGGAAAACTACGGTACCAACAATAAACTGTACTTATTAACAACCGAACGAGTTAGTCGTGTGGTTAGGGGCGTGTAGCTGTGAACTTTCATACAGGAGATAGTGGGTTGGAACCCCTCTGTTGGCAGCCCTGAAGAAGGTTTTCCATTCTTTTAGATCAGCCCACAGATGCTTCCTTTCCAATCCTAGTCCTTTCCTATCCCATCGACATATCTGTGTTGATGCGACGTAAAGCAAATAAAAGCATCAGCTTCATAACACTAATAGACAGGGGCAGTGGGTTGTATTCTTGCAGTGTTGCACAACTCTAAATAATTTTACATTTAACTTGTCATTTTTAGTTTAATAAACCGAACATATATTCCAAAGTACGTTAAATTAGTCGTCTTCCGTCGTTCGATGTACTAATGCCTCGTAATGGACTAATAAACGTTGCCGGCTTTGAATCAAACGCAGGGGGGTTGCTTTCCTACGGTAACCCCCAAGCTGTAGGCCTAAGCCTATACGTAGCATCAGATATCACACTCGCCAGTATCGCTCCTTGGGTGTTGCACAGAACCAGCAAACCCCCTGTCGAGTAACAACTTCAAATGTCCTCGTTAGACTGCACCGCTCTGCGGAGATTTCATGACTGCATTCTTTCCTCTTGCAACGGCAATTTCTTTCCCACGCTACTAGGGTACGCCATACCGATCCATCCACAATATTACCAACATTTTGCATCAATGAAAAATAGGGCAAATTTCCAATTCGTGAGAGGTAGGAATAACTAGAGTTATACTGTATAATTAGCCTCTTATTTCCTGTGTTTTAATTGCCGGATATATTTCAGCTTTAATAGGAATGTAGCTCATTACTTAACGATAATACCGTTTCTTTTTATTTCAGTAAACTTCTCATATAAAAATGTGACATTGAAAAATTTGGTGCAACACCCAGCTTCAGACACGACCAGCCGCCACTCCTAACAGACAGCACAATATACGTCAGTCGTGCGTGTTATATAACTTTAAAAGTATTTCGCTGATACAGGCACATTCACAGCCTGTCGCTTTGGCTGACTGCCACGTATTTTCGGATTACTGTAAAGCACCTTTCTGGCTAAATCCGACAGGAGCTGGTAAAAGCAACAGGTGCAGTGAGATGTTCCTCGGAGTGTTCTAAAGTGAACATGAAGGGAATGCCAGCAATCAGCAGTTTACTCAGAGCTCCTCGTAGCCTCGTCTGCAGTCACGTGTTTCTAAAGTTGGCAGCTCTGAACTGGAGCAACGGCCATATCCGAGGTAATATAATATCAGAGCTGCGGCTAAGAGCACGCTATTACGGTGGAAGAGTGCAGACTCATTAATTTTTCTCGTGCGCATCGTCGCAGATTTATCTGGCAAGTGGTGTGGGCTTTTGAAATATGGAAGCGACACACGATGCAAGAATAAATATGAGGAAAATGGAGTAGGAGGAAAGAGGAAAGTTGAATTATCTGGTAACATTAATGATCTCTCTGTTGGTTGAACAGGCGCCTTGATCCGAAAATAAAGACACTGGAGGAAATTGAAGATAACCAGAGGCTGAGACCAGAAACTCAATGAATTAGATATTCCTGACAAAGAAAGAATTGCCAGTCCTACCAGTAGGAGATTCAAGGAGGACAAACAATAGAGGATTGAATTATAATTTTCAAGTTACACAAGTTTAATTTGAAATACTTAACCCAGATTATCTTAAACTCCTTCCAGACGGACTAGCAACATTAAAAGGGAAATTAGTTAATTATATTGGCACACATTTCCTGTTTGACTCCAACCATCCTTCTCATCAGTCTCCAAACTCTCTTTATCAATCTTAACAAGAGACAAGTGTTTGATATAGCATCGAGTAAATGGCATATTCCAGAGGCGTGTAAATAAGCTCTTAAAATGAGTTAATTTGAGGCGGTTTCGACAACTTGACTCACAATGACTTGGCTATGAACACTGACATCCTCATGCCTTTTCGATTTGAACTGTTGTCTTGTTTCTCATCTGTAATGTATGTTATAGTGCACCTCGGTGGTGTAGTGGATAGTGTGATTAGCTGCCACCCCCGAAGGCCCGGGTTCGATTTCCGGCTCTGCCATGAAATTTGAAAAGTACGACGACTGGAATTGGCTCCACTCAGCTAGGAAGGTCAACTGAGTAGATGGGGTTCGATCCCCGCCTCAAACATACGTGGTTACCAATTTCTCCACGAAAGTGACGGGATGGTACCTATATTTTAAGGCCACTATCCCTTCCTTCCCTACTCCTTTCAATCTTCCCATCCCCCACAAGGCCCATGTTCACCATAGTAAATGAGGTCGCCTGGGCGTGGTACCGGTCCTCCCCCTCAGCTGTATCACCGACCAAATGTCTCACGCTCCAGTACACTGCCCCTTGAGGCGGCAGAGGTGGGATCCCTCGCTGAATCTGAGGTGAAAAGCAACCCTGGAATGGTAAACCGATTAAATAATAATAATAATAATAATAATAATAATAATAATAAAAATAATAATAATAATAATAATAATAATAATAATAATATAATGTTTAACATTATTATGAAAGTTTACGTTTTGTTAATTCGTATGTTGTCGGTACAAGTGTGATGTGCTCAGTGTAGCTATATCTTGTGCTATAAATAAATAAAATAATAAATGCACGTTTGAATTTTCAATGTAAAAATGGTGTTTGTTTCAATAATGTAACAAATAGTTTGCTTCGTCTCTTCAATGAGAAATACGGCCGTGAGTTTTTGTTGTAATAATATTCATGATTGTCTGGGTAATACCGAGTCTCGCGACTGGTCTGTCCCTACCATAAGTCCCTCCCAAGTGATTCTTTCTCGAGATCCACTTTTAGCATCTTCATATTCCTCAAGCATGTATTGGTGAAGAACCTTTAGAATACTGATCATCAGTTTGCTATGTCACAGTCTGTACCCCCAGTCGCTACAACCTTCCCCTCTCGAGCTAGTTGATAAGCTGTCGTTGTTTGCTATCTAGATGTAGTAAATATTGAACCCTATCGGTCATTGTTATAGAGGCATGATTTTAGCCTGTGGTATCACGGACAATCAAGACCACCCTGAAGAACTTTAGAGATCCTTGTATTTTAATTTATTGCCTGGGAGAAGTTGAGTGGTGCAGTGCTCGTGGGAATGGAACAGCTAAATAATTAGGAAATCTCTGGAATCTCATTAGACAAATTTATGACCCAAGCCAAGCGCGTTAATTTAGACGCAGGGCGCTAAACCCTTTACAAAAGGTGGCGTGTCAACAAAGATTTGGAGCGAAAAGGAAATTAAAATTTATCTTAAAGCACAGAAGAAATGCATTTAATCTGAGAAGAAAATTGCAACCTCCGTAAAATGAGCAAAATTTTGATATGCGTCATTGGCATAACTAAAAGTGCATATGCGAGATTAGTACTTACCGCGCTTCTTGCAAGGAGACCGCCGGAAGGAGAATAACGCGGGTAAATCCTTAGCTTGGGCACGCGAGACGTGTTATAAATATGTAGCGGTAGAGCACTCGAGACCGCACTCTTTGACTGTCTCGTGATACTACTCCAGGAGGACATCGTGAATCAGATCTAAGCGGCGAGCTGTTAACATCCAGTACAATCTACATGGGAATAGAATTAAGTAAATAATCTGCATAATCAAGTTGAATCTTTCAGACTACATGTGTTCGTTTGCCTGTCATGGAAATGTACTGCCAATAACTCCACTATCTCGCTTGTAATTCGAATAGCTTTTAGGGCCAAGTATTAGAAACGAGGTTCGTAATATTATTATAGCTCAGATGATTTCTGGCCGTTTGGAAAAACATTTCTGTTATTGAAAGACTGAATCCAGGCACAAGCTGTGAATATGTGAATGAGGGCTGTACTTGACGTCGTTCTAAAAGGGAGCTTTAAAACGTGTGAAAGGGGCGTGAGTGGAGACTGACTGTGTAGCAGAACTCTTGGTAACTTATGTCTCTTTTACAGTTTCCCTTCACGTATACGTGAGAAACATCGCAAAGAACGAGAGAGAAGAGCAGCAAGCTGTAGCAACGGAGCAGCTGTCGAGACAACCGAGCATCGACGCGGGGACTCCAGGAAGGCGGAGCTCACCACAATACCGGAAGAGACTGGACCACCTTCACGGAAGCTGTCGAAGAATCATTCACCAGCCAGCATGGATCCAGCGATCTACATAACTTCGCAGATGGCAATGTCATCTGTCACCATGTGCTAAGTTCTTTGGTTCCATAGAGAGCCACCTCACAATGTCATTGGTACTCCCAGGTCAGACAAATCCAATTTATCTTTAGCATGGGCTAGATTAAAATTAAAATTCATGGTGGCGTCAGCCACGACAGTTATGTAAATAATGGTTTGTATAGGATAGGTATGCACAGACTTCGAACTCTGGACGGTAGATATTGATGTATATATTTATATTTTCCCCTTGTATTATGTTTGTTTCTGTTCGTGGCATCTTTTATGCATTGGTCACGTTAGCTACGTCTTTTAGCCAGACACGGGAATTTCAGTAGCAGAGGATTTTTATTTCATTGGTTTTTGGACATAAGTTTTTAAACTGGAGATTGTTTCCTTGACTTGCACAGGTTAGCATGGCTGGAGGTGTTAGACATGATGCTTGTACATCAGGTATACTGTAGAGATAGCTAATCGCACGCATAGACGTTATATGACTGAGTGCTGTTGATATGATGAATAATTTTTGTAGTGCCAGGGAATTGAACCCAGGTGTCATGATGAAAAGCCCTATGGAGGCAAGTATGAGAGAATAACGTTATATGACTGAGTGCTGTTGATATGATGAATAATTTTTGTAGTGCCAGGGAATTGAACCCAGGTGTCAAGATGAAAAGCCCTATGGAGGCAAGTATGAGAGAATAACGTTATATGACTGAGTGCTGTTGATATGATGAATAATTTTTGTAGTGCCAGGGAATTGAACCCAGGTGTCAAGATGAAAAGCCCTATGGAGGCAAGTATGAGAGAATAATGTTTATGTCCAAGCCCTATGAAGGCAGATATGTTATGATGAGATTATTTCAGCACTAAAAGGTTTGATGTGTGTTTATGTAAAGGGATAAGAAGTCCCTGTAGTTGAACAGCTGTGCGAAGTGTAGAATGGCGGGGCGAACACTCTGCCATATGACTTGTGCGAGCCAGGACAGTTGAGTAAGATTTTGTCTCTGTCCGCGTGTTTGTTTTGTTTTCCAAGTGCTTAGGGGAAGTCGCCCTCGGCTTGTGACCTTGAAGATAGCTGCCTGTTAGGACCGCAGTTCTTTTGTTTGGTTTATATTTTTTGTCTACTTAATCTCGCCACATATTTATTTCGCCATATATTGAGGGAGCGGGGATATCTATGGTTTTGATTGATATGTGTGTACCTTAGTTCGGTCGGACTGTGAGCTTTCATCCAGTCCAGGTCTTGTACTGTATAGCTTTGATTGCGGAAGTGTATGGGTTCGAGGTCATGTGATGCAACGTTTTTACGCATGGGAGATTGCTTTTGATTGTTCTCCTTTTGCCCAGATAGTTCTCTTATCTTCCTATTTCGACTTATTCTGTTGTTCAACCCTTGTTCCAGCCCGGCAGACCGATGGTTTTGTGAAATGGAGACCCTCGGCAATATCCTATTGGAATATATCAGATATTCAAACTCTCTGTATATATTATTTTGGATTTAAATTTTTGTAATAAATTCATGATGTTATTTTATGAATGCAGCTTGGTTTCTCGTATTTTGTTCATTTTTATTTTAGATTATTCTTACCTGATATGTCACATATCCTGTTGTTGATCGTAATTTCCCCCTTAGTTTCCATTGTATCCCTGAGATGTGCTTGACTGAGTTGCTGTGCGAGGATATGTGTTCAGGTAAGACTATGTGCACAAGCTCACGTTTGTGGGAGTATTTTCACTACTGTACTCTTGGTTCGAGACCGGCATTCGCCTGGCCGGAACCACAGGGTCCTGTAGGGCACAATATGTACTGGCCATCTTCCGTACCCAATACATTCTCTCTAAAGGTCTAAAAGCATCTCATTTCAAAAGTTAAAATTAAAATAGTATGGATATCCTTTCTTATTTTACTGAAATCTAGGTTAATTCCTGAGGGAAAGGCGCACCAAATGCTGACGATACGGATAGTCTAAGGGACTTCATGCCCTGTACGGAGATGACTGTTTTTGCTTCCTTTATTTTAAGGAAACAAAACAAACGCGAGTCACTACAGCCGTTATGGTCCTTGGCCTACCATGCAACCGCTTCTCAGCCCGTCTCACCATCAGATTCCTCAATTATTCAGTGGGCCTTGTACCAGCCCTCAGATCCAGGTAAAAATCTCTGTCCTGGTTGGGAATCGAAACCGGGACCTCCGTGTAATGGACTCGCTACATTAACTGCGGGGCCGGCTTAAGGAAATCAACTGGTGATAAATCAGATATGAATGTATATCAAGAATGGCTACACACGCATTACCGTGTGATGGAGAAAATAAAGTCCTATCATTCGATGATAAATTGAGGAGCATTCTTGAAAATACCACTTAAGTCATATTTTACATATATTTGTTTTTGTGTCAAAAATTCTTGTTAGAATGACGTGTTCGTGCTCCAGTATAAAACCGTGCCAAAACACACAAGTCACGCGCAGTTTACATTTGAAAACGCGCGAGCATATCATTCGAAGAAGAATGCTTAACACAAAAACATAAAGTGTTAAAAATGACCTAAGTTGTGTTTGCAAGAAAGCTCCTCAATTGCGAACATAAGGAGCTGCAATAAAACTTGCATGCTAAGTTGAAGGAGGCAGTAGTAGACTAATACTATTTATATTGATCTATTGCCTGTTTATCTGATAATCATTAAGGACATTTTTGACTCACCCTCGTAATTAAGAGTCTCCTACATTTTTGGTGAGTTATAGGTCAGTTTTGTAGTAACAGCTTACCTGAAACAAAAGAAATTAAAATAGGTTAATCTGATATAATATTTTATGAATCATTTAACTGGGGTATAGAGATGGTATGGATATCCAGGACATCGGAAGAAACAGTTGGAAAATAGTACACATGTAGCATTTCAATGAAAACGAGACAGCCAGACTCTGCACACATTTGGGGAACAATGAAACTCGTTCCTCTAGCAGCACTAGATAGCCCTCCCGCGCGTTTCCTTAGTCATTTTTATCCTAAGTGTAGGGTATAATGAAAGAATAAGCAATATGTTCTTCCTGACAAAAAGAAACTACTTTTCCGTTTGCGAAAATAGAACGATCGTAAATATGTCACCCGGTCATGGCCATGCATCAACGGCTGTTAATTTTAGATGGCAACCAGCCATAAGACCTAGCCTGCACGGTTGCTAGGTAACGCTGTCTGGCATCCATCCATACCTTACATCACTGCCTGCACGGTTGCTAGGTAACGCTGTCTGGCCATTCACACATACCTTACATCACTGCCTGCACGGTTGCTACGTAACGCTGTCTGGCCATCCACACATACCTTACATCACCTCCTGCACGGTTGCTACGTAACGCTGTCTGTCCATCCACACATACCTTACATCACTTCCTGCACGGTTACTAGGTAACGCTGTCTGGCCATCCACACATACCTTACATCACTGCCTGCACGGTTGCTAGGTAACGCTGTCTGGCCATCCACACATACCTTACATCACTGCCTGCACGGTTGCTAGGTAACGCTGTCTGGCCATCCACACATACCTTACATCACTGCCTGCGCGGTTGCTAGGTAACGCTGTCTGGCCATCCACACATACCTTACATCACTGCCTGCACGGTTGCTAGGTAACGCTGTCTGGCCATCCACACATACCTTACATCACTGCCTGCACGGTTGCTAGGTAACGTTGTCTGGCCATCCACACATACCTTACATCACTTCCTGCACGGTGGCTATGGGTACACACATTTTATCGTGTTGCGTTATGTTACACAAATTTTCCGATGAGCACCCTCGGCCATAACGCATAGGCCTATTTATGTCAATATACAGGTTAATTTACCCAAATCGCTTAAGACTGCAGAGAATGATATTTGAAAGTGTAACAGCAGCTTTCATTTTTCGAACAAATTGCAAGTAACACGAGAACTGCCGAACTCGGCCAATGGAGTGGCCCCGGAAATATAATTCACCCATATACACAGAGTGGTGGGAAACGTCGTGAGCGTGGTACATCAGAGTTAGAGGGTTGGTCATACTGATACATAATTTGAAAAAATAATTCGGTATCTCGCGCCGTTGTTATGTTTTCAGCTGGAAAGCCAGCATCCAGTACAAAATACTGTGGGTTTCAGCCAGTGTCACCGTAACGTACTTGCTATGGAGCGATACTTTCAGGCCGAAGGTTCGTGTTTAAAGCCCTCCCATAGCAAAGGTTTTGTTTCTTCGATTGTTGCTCACAACCCGGTCTTCAATCATGAACAGATTTAGGAACACCGCCTGGCAAAGCCCATTTGAATTCACCCATGAAGCGATCTAACTTAATTGGCTAATTTCAGTAGCTGATAAAATTACATCGGCGAGAGATATGGAATTTATTTTCAAATCAGTTATCAGTATGACCAACCCGCTAACGAACATATGCCCGGTTCACGTTTTATGTGACCACCCTGTATATATTGTTACGTGTTGGTGGGGTAGTTGAATAAGCACAATTCGTACCGTTTAACTTCTAAAATGTATTGACTACCTACTTAATTTACACAATAACACAACAACTACACCAGGACCACAACATACACGACAGAACCCACCAATTACACAGTTCATGCTCTCTCTAGTCTCAATGTCAATTACACTAATTCACTCTCAGTCTTCCTGGGCTAACACAGTCTCACTTAGCTCGACAATTACTCCCCTGCCGCTATCACAGTCTTCAGTTCACAGTGGTGCATGACAGTCTCACACTTTATTCACTGTCCCATGCCGACAACCTATGTTTTCTGCGACGCCGCTCCAGAACACGACGCCCTCTATACATACAGTGGCTGGCCCGAGAAACTCCTCCACGGCAACAGATAGGCAGAACGAATACTCCGTTCGACGGACAGAACACTCCCACCGACTGCCTCCTCAGTATCAGGCTGTCACCGTCCACAGCAACACTCACTCAAACTGACTGCACTCGCCCACCGACAGAGCTCAATTCAGCGGGTTGCCTTACATATCTGGGCCCGCCTCGTCTGGATGCTTCGAGAATCGAGATGCCTCCAGAGTCCTCTCGAAAACGAATAACCGATCTCGATAGCTGCAGTGGCTTAAGTGCGGCCAGTATCCAGTAATTGGGAGATAGTGTGTTCGAACCCCACTGTCGGCAGCCCTGAAATGGTTTCCCGTGGTTTCCCACTTTCACACCACTCCTAGCCCCTTCCTATCCCATCGTCGCCATAAGACCTATCTGTGTCGGTGTGAGGAAAAGCAACACGTAAAAAAAAAAAATACCAGTGCACCGTCTGGATGTTTCCCATAAAGCCACAGGCTCCCGACAAGGCAGCAGAGCATTGGAGATGGCGAATAGCGGAAGCACTGGCCAATGCGCGCCCGGCTATCTGCGGATTTGTTCGCTATGCGGCGAGTAGCGAGCCCCCAACTCAGTGACGTACTCGCCATCCAGTCCAGACTCTACTGCTGTTCGTCATGACTTCCGACAAAAATGGCGGACGTGGAAGCCTTCCGCGTCACAGTATGTATGCATGTACGTACAGTAGTAGAAATAAATAATTGTACGTCTCTTGTATAATCGTAATATTAAGAGAAGCGTTTCGACAGGTAGCGAAGGGAGGGTCCGTTTGTTACCTACCTAGTTGGACAGAAGGTAGTAGCATAATGGTTGCCATGAAAACGTGGGTGGGAGCACTGTGTTTGCCATGGTGACGTGCCTGCTGTTGCTCGGAGTTTCCAAACTGTTCACCCCTCAGTAAGATCTTGTCGCACGCTACAATATAATACAGCGGTCTGAACGAACGCGACAGCAAGAAGGAATGTAGGATTTTGGCAACACCACGCAACACCATCACAGTAGGCCCTCGCTCCTGCACTAGCTGTCAGAACGCTTCTTTTAATATTATCACTATAATCACGGAAGTTTAAACCCCACAGTGTATGTTCAATGAAGCCTTATCGTTGTCACGTCGAAGTTTACGTGGTAAATTCATACTAACAGGAAGGGCACTTTTGGTAAACACACTATAATACATGTTAGCCAGTTTGGGCTGGGCACTTACAGCTCACCTTTGCCCAACATGTCACCATGGCTCCACGCGAAGTGTTCAGTTGACTCAGTGGTAGCATGTTCGTCCCTGAACCCCGATGTCAAAGATTCAAACCTCACAACGACGGTATATTTTGTTTATTACCTTTTCAAATAATATTTACTTTTTCTACTAGTTGTTTTACTTCGCACCGACACAGATAGGAACTATGGTGACGATGGGATAGGAAAGGGCTAGAAATGGGAAGAGGAAGGAAGCGTCCGTGGCCTTAAGGTACAGCCCCAGCAATTGCCTGGTGTGAAAATGGGAAAGCACACGGAAAACCATCTTCAGGGCTGCCGACAGTTGGGTTCGCATCCACTATCTCCCGAATGCAAGCTCACAGCTGTGCAAATCTCGACATGCAGTCACTTGCTCGGTACGGTTAAGGAAATTTCGTATTGCTGGCGCAGTGAATATGTTAAAATTAGCCCATGCGCATTCTCAGTAAAACAACAAAACTGATGTCTTACTTCGTCTAGCAGTCCAGGATGAGGGACTGCTTCGGACACCGTACGCGAAGACTAAAACTCTCGGGCAGTGGAGTGCACAAGGCTTATGCTCTAGCGACGCTATATATGATACGTCATGTGTTTGATCTTTTTCTGGTTCAGACAATTAGTGCAACTTGTGGCGACCCTTTGTAACATACATGATGCATTCGGCGTTTTATGTTTGTAATTGTTATGTCTTCTTCTATGCAAAGGTATAGGTGGCTGCACGGTGCAAATGACAAAACATGGTATAATCAAGCACGTATCATATACGATACAACCAAAAATAAATCCAGAATCTCTCTCCGAAATATTCTAAAAATACTGTTCTAACAGGTATGTTGTATTTTGCCCCTTAAGATAAAACTGAGCAGGAAATAAATTAGGTTAATATCAAAATATTCCCCACAAAACCTCCAAAGGCCCCATGCCCCAAACTTTGCCCCCCTCTCCCTACAAAAAATATTACTTTTGCAGTTTTTTCATATTCTGTTATCTAAGAGACCATTATAAATAAAAATGTTTCTTAAAATGTTTAAAATTCGCCTTGGGTATTTAGAGGCTAATGCTGAGAATTGCAAAGTGGTTGCTGAGCAACCCCACGAAGTACCACATGGCCTGTACAAGATGATATTTTTCCTAGTCCGACGTCTGACAGCTAATTTACGGTAGACGAACGCTTCTTAGAAGATAAGTCTTCTCCAGTATTACAGCACACAGATATTTTGGTATATGTTGAGATTTAGATGCCTGTTTTTAAATTAAGATCCACTGTTATTCAGGCGGCAGTGTGCCGGCCTATCACCGCTGGATTCCATACTTCAAATCTCGGTCAATCCTTGTGAGATGTGTGCTGGACAAAGCGGAGGCGGGACAGGTTTTTCTCCGGGCACTCCGATTTTTGCAGTCATCTTTGATTCCAGCAGCACTCTCTACTATCATTTCATCTGTCATTCATTAATCATCGCCTCGAGGAGTGAAACAGGCTTTGGCGGCCGGCACAGTTCATATTCTCCCCGCTAGATTGGGGCTTCATTAACTTCATTCCTGAACGGGTCAAATGACTGGAAACAGGCTGTGGATTTTCATGTCTATTGTTGAAAAAAAATTTTAACAGACAAAGTAGGGATCTCCATATTACGAAAAACGTAAAATTAAGAAATTTCCTCAATTGTGCCGGAAATTGAAGGTCTAAAGGGCTCGGTAAAGTTTTAAATTGTGAGTCGTGGATAGCATTATCAAACTAAAAAATTCGAAAATCACCTCCGGCCTAAAGGCAGTTCCGTAAACATCAGCCTAAAATCGCTTTTTCCTCACTACATTTTTTATTCAAATCCTAGCTAAATTAACTTATTTGCATAATAATTATTTCCGTAATGTGTTTCCTGCTTCAATACCCTCAGGATGTTTTGATTTCTTGCAAAATGTTCACACCGAATCTATATATATAAAAGTAAGTCCGGCTGGAGCCATGTATATATAACTATTTAAAAATGAAAAAAAAAAAAAAACGTGAATTAATGAGCCACTTCCAGAAATCTCAGAAATTTGAAACTTGATACGGGAGAAGCTGATGACCCCAGGATCCCTAGAAAATCGGAAATTCTCAAAATTCCCTGAAGGGGGCACGCTGGGGGAGCTCAAATTTTGGGCTCAGCATAAGAACGCAGTCGTATAATATATCCAAAACGACAACCTACAGGTTTCGTGGGCTTAAAAATTTTCGGGAATTTCCTAATTTTTATCTCCCGTCCCCCCAAATCAAGATGGCGGCACAACCTGCCAGACGAAGTAGACAATTGAAATTTGGTGAAATTGCAGCTCTTGGTCCCTAACCGACGGGAAAATTCCAATATGTTCAAAACTTTCACTTTTTACCCCAAAGATATCGAAATATGGAGGCAATTTTAATGACTGTGCAGACATTCCTTTTGAGCTTTTTTTTTTTTTTTTTTTTTTTTTTGGCTAAACGGTAAGTCGTATCACAAAACGGATGGTACAATGTCCCTTCAATTCGGAGCGATCTACAACTTTGGTCTTGTGACATTTTGTCGTATTTCTCTCCCTTATACGTTAAATTTGGCCGTATTTCTGGACTGTTCGTAAATTTGGTGATTTTTACAAGTATATTTCATTGTTTGACACACTTATAAGAATGATAGGATCATCACGTTGGGTGCGCACATTGGCACGATTAAGGGCGATGAGGTTAGGCGGCATCTGCCATATGTAGGTAACTGCGTGTTATTGTGGTGGAGGATAGTGTTATGTGTGGTGTTGAGTTGCAGGGATGTTGGGGACAGCACAAACCCACAGCCCCCGGGCCACTGGAATTAACCAATGAAGGTTAAATTACTCGACCCGGCCGGGAATCAAAACCGGGACCCTCTGAACCGAAAGACAGTACGCTGACCATTCAGCCAAGGACTTGGACCTCGTATTGGTAGAAAAAGACAAAATGTTAATATAATCGATCGATAACGATGATTAAGAAATGGATTGTAATTTTCAGAAATAAATAAAGAATCTATTCGCTTAATTTATTATATTTTATTTACCGAAAATTCGTAGCTCTTATCCCTAGGATATTTTGAACATTGAGTTGCTTTCCTGAAGGACTAGAACTGTGGAGTCTTTAAGTAACCACTGGGTTCGCTGTTTGCAAGATTAAAGCTAATTTAAGATAATTTTGATTGACCTCATATAATGAGTTTGTGTACTGAGCCACGTGGGACTGCAGAAAGGAAGCTGGTGCAGCAGGCGCGTTACTGGGAGTTGACACTAGAGTGGAAGCGTCTAGCATTCACCTGAGAGGAGGGACGGGGTTCGTGAGGAGGAGGTTGACAGGAGATGTGTGCGCCACAGGACACAGCTGACTCAGCGCAGACATAAGCCAGCTTACTGGAGACAGGGATTTTGCGAAGTAAGAGGTTGCCAGAAGTTCAAACTCAAAGTAGAAGTGGGGTCTAGAAAAACAGAAGCGAGCATTAAGACGCGAACCAAGTCAAGAGGATCGCCGACTATTTGTGTGAGGAGAAAGAGCTGGAGAAACATTCTGAGCACAAGTGAAAACACTTGAGACGACGTAATGCTCTCACATAATCAGTGAATGGAATGGTAAAGACGACAGTTGAGTAAGTCCCGTGAGAGCTCACCTCGCTCGGTACAAAAATAATAACTGAAGAACATCGTTCACATGATAAGAGTACCGATGGAAATAGGAACGTGATCTGTTCACATGTGGAGGAAAGGCTTCAGCGGAAAGCCAACAAGTAAATTATTCTTACCGATATTTATTAATTTTTATTATTATATATGCCAATAGGCCCATTGAGATTACTCAGAGTACTTAGAGGCATGCATTTGCCTTCCTCCGCGCCCATATTTTTTTCATTCTTTTACTGTGGGATTCATTTCTGTCTTCGGATCAGGTTGTTCCAATCTTCTTCTTTGGTTATCCTCTTGGTCAACTTACCAGTTATGAATTTTGGATCTGAAGATTACCCTGTTTTAGACATCTGCTGGTTTAATTCCTACCTGTTTCAAATCGGTTTTAATTTCCCCAATCCTTTTCATTGTGTCTGTTTTAGCCTTACTCCTATTTTCGTAGATTTCTACTATTTGTTTGGTAAGTCTTCAGGATGCATTCTTTTAATATGTCTATAGAATCTTAGCCTGCGTTTTCTAATATCACTGATTTCCTGTCTGCCTCTAATTGGTATTGTCCGTTGGTGGGTTTTGGGCCTAGAATTCTTCTTATGATTTTGCGTTCCTTTTTCTCAATGTTTTCAGTGTCTGCTCTTCTGTTGAAAATTAGCGTCTCTGATCTACGAAGGTATTCTGGTTTAATGACTGTATTGTAGTGTCTCAGTTTTGTATGCTTGGAGATACATTTCTTGTTATGGATATTTTGGGTTAGTCAATATGCAGTTTCCATCTTTTGGCATCTAATTTTACTGGCTTTTCTTTTGAGTCAATTTTCCTGAATTGTTTCACCAAGGAACTTAAATTGTTATATTCCTTTCATTTTACCATATTTCGTTTCCATGAATTTTGGGTATTACCATCATCATCATTATTATTATTATTTTTATTATTATTATTATTATTATTATTATTATTATTATTATTATTATTATTATTATTATTATTATTATTATTATTCATCGTTAGGGCCATCGCTGAGGACCGTGAGATCTCATCTGCTTACCTTCTTGCGGTCCCACCAGGTTTTCATCCTTTCGGAGTGCGCTTTCTTCCATGCATCAGAATGGACATGCTTCAGTCGAGTTGGGACTTCTTCTTGATGAACCTGCCTAAGTTACTGTTTGAGTTGTGCTCGGAGTTGAATGTCTGTTTATGAGATTCCATACTTTAAAATATACTTATCGATCTCCAGCAACCAAGGAGGAATCGTTTAGAGACTTCTGAAGTAGGATAACACACGTTTACAGATTCTTTCACCTGGCAATCTGAAGAGATGAACGTAAAACGTTATCCATTCTTTCCGGATTTCGCTTGATATCTCGTCAGTGTGGATGTATATTTTTAAGTTGCACCGAAGTCTGTAAAGACCATCTTTGATGTTAGGACCAATAATATTTAGGATAATCCTCCTTTCCTTAATTGGCAGTTTTTCAAGCAGACTATGCGTTCAAAGTTTTAAACATTTATTTATTTAGGCCTATTTATTTATATGCCGTTCTTGGCGAAATGTAGTATTTACAGTGCACTATGTCTTCTGGTATGGGCTAGAATAAAGTTGTTCCTTCCATTGACCTGTCTCAGTCTCATCCTTAGCTTTGGCAATTTTAAAGTGACCGAGACATGAGCGATGGTAGTAATACCATTCCTCGAGCAGCAGTCCATGTAATGAATGGTGTGAATATATCGCTCACATGGTCAGTTGGTGCATGCATTTCAGTGGGCTTGGCAGACTGATATGTAATAGCAACTTCTGGCTCAGTGAAGAAAGCAACTGAAACTACCTCACTTCACACTTCCCTAGTATGCCTCTTCAGTGATGACTAGGCTATCTACGGCAGCTATAGGCGGAGCTGTGGTTGAATACCCGACATACATACACGTTATCGTATCGTTTGGCTCACTTATTTCAGGTCTTTCTATTTGAGGCCCATGGGTGACCTGCGCATCTGGATATGGGATGACGATGTAGAGAGACGGTGAACTCTGTGTCTGCACGTAGCCTTCTCCTGTCGAATAATTCTTAGGGGTCCGCTCAAAGCTTCACGTCCCCATCGGACCGACGAATCACCATCAACAGCATTACCTGCCCTCACTCCATTAGAATTCTGAGGAGAGGTTTGGAAGTGAATCCAAGCTTTTGCCACACAATCTAGCGATTAAGAATTATATACCACCACTTCTTTTAAACTATAGGCCAACATTCTAATGGTGAACATGTTATCAACCAACGGGACTCGAACTGGATAACTACGCTGTCAGACCATAATGACTATCTTGGCAATCAGGAGGGCTTCATAGTCACATAAATTCTACTCGCACCGATGACCAGGATATCACGCCCCTTTAAACAACGAGCAAGCATCATACTTCTTCATTTAACACTGTTCTGAATATAATTTAACAGATTAAGAGGAAGTGTAAAAAGGAAAAATGAGTATAAATGTTTTACATCATATTATTAAATTTATTAGATCCCAAGTGCAATATCCGGTTATAATAATTGTTTTAAGTATTACGATAAATCTTTATGTAGGTCTTTTGAATTGACTCCCGTAGGCGACCTGCGTGTCTTGATGAGCATGAAATAATGATGAAGACGAAACATACACCCAGCCCACGTGCCAGTGAAATTAACCAATTATGGTTAAAATTCCCGACCCTGCCTGGAATCAAATCCGGGATCTCTGTGACTAAAGGCCAGCACGCTAACCATTTAGCGATGGTGCCAGACATTGTGACTCATGGCCTGTTATGTTCACAATAAAATAAATAAATAAAATAAATAAATAAAATAAATAAATAAATTGTATTCACGGTCATAATTCATGAATTTTTATTCATTAGTCTTGAGGATGTGCCGACTGTAATTCTTGCAGTGGTCTCTAAATACTTTGGATAAGTTCGAAGGGCTATTAATGTGTTCACCATCTCGCAGTCTCTTAGCCATTACTGACCATTAACATCCCCCGGCGAGCAACAGGTGCTGACCTTCTGGGACAACCAGAGCTCAGAGGAACGGAGCTAATACAGACTCCATTCCTTGTAAATGGACTTTCACATCAAGTCGTTCTGATAAACTCTGCCACTGTTATCTGTGTACAGCTCATACATTATACCGTCAAAGATTAATACAGGTCCACGTCACTTACAGAGTTCGAAGAGTGCGCTTTTACCACATTTGCTTATACGCTAATGTGATCGCCAACTGACGACAGTAAATCTAAACGGAGACGAAAAACTAGGAACAGCTATATGCTTCTAAATGGCCCTCAAATATTATAATTATTATTTCTTATCGTTATTGATTTTTCGTCGTTCGACTCCTTGGCTGAAAGGTCAGCGTTGAGGCCTTCGGTTCAGAGGGTCACAGGTTCGATTCCCGGCCGGGTCGGGGATTTTAATCACCTTTGATTAATTATTCCGGCTCGGGGACTGGGTGTTAGTTTGTGTTTGTCCCAACACTCTCCTCTTCATATTCACACAACACACCACACCACCAACCACCACAGAAACACGCTATAGCGATTACATCCCTACACATAGGATTAGCGTCAGGAAGGGCATCCAGCTGTAAAACTGGGTCATGTCTACTTGTGGGACACAGTTCGCACTCGCGACCCCACAAATGTGGGAAGAGCGGTAGAAAAAAAGAATTGATTTTGCGTCCCATGAACTACTTTTGCGGCTTTCGGAGTCACAGATGTGCCGTAATAGTGCCCCGCAGGAATTCTTTAACGTGCCAGCAAATCGACCGACACGAGGCTGACGTATTTGAGTACTTGCAAATACCACCGGACTGAGTCAGAATCGAAGCTGGCAAGTTGGACTCAGAAGGTCATCACTCTAACGGGGCTAAGCTACTCACCCGGCTACGTCCGGCTCCATGGCTTAATGGTTAGCGTGCTGGCCTTTGGTCACAGCAGTCCCGGGTTCGATTCCCGGCAGGGTCGGGAATTTTAACCATAATTGGTTAATTTCGCTGGCATGGGGTCTGGGTGTGTGTGTCCTCATCATCATTTTGTCCTCATCACGACGCGCAGGTCGCCTACGGGAGTCAAATCAAAAGACCTGCATCTGGCGAGCAGAAACTGTCCTCGGACACTCCCATACGCCATTTCATTTTACCCCGGCTATTCTTATTATTATTATTATTATTATTATTATTATTATTATTATTATTATTATTATTATTATCATGCTACAGAGCGGAGTGGTCGCGCGTGTTAGCGCGCTACAGCTATGGAGCCGAGCTCTGCGTTCGGGAGACGTATGAGACGCGTGTGTATGAACCCCTCGTTCAGCTGACCTGAGATGGTTTCCTGTAGTTTCCCAGTTTCATTTCCAGGCAAGCTCCACTGCACATGCCACAGCAGACTCCTTCCATCTCCTTACGCAATTTGTTTCACGATCATTCATTTCATCTTTATTAGCTCCTCGACTGATGTTGGCGTCAGGAAGAGCATCCGGTCGCAAAAATATGGCATATAAATTATCTCACCTCATCCCAGACCATGCATCAAGAAAAGGAACTACGGGGTGCACAAACATTTTTATTACTCTCCTGCCAAAGCCCCAAAGGCCGTAGCCGTGTTGAAACACCGGATCCCGTGAGATCTCCGAAGTTAAGCAACATTAGGCGTGGTCATGATTTGGATGGGTTGCCGCGCGCTGTTGGTGAGGGGTAAGGGAATGGAGGAGCGGAAAGGAACTGGCTACCCTACCGCACGTAAACTCCGGTTCAGGCACATCTCTGCGGAGGTTCTGACCTGCCTTCAGGCAGAATACACCCTTACCTTTACCTGTCAAAACCATCTATTATATACAGTTAAAATTACACTGACGAGCATTAGAAAAACTTGGACCGAAACTTTGCTACATTCTTTGCATTGGTAAGCATTCGGATCGAGCCATCCGTCCAGACTGAGAACTCTGCATGGACGCTGCAATTTCTTACGCCTAAGTGGGATTGGATAAATTCTCCAATGTGCGAATGCAGTGAAGAGGAGGAGACCATCTCATCCTGCACTGCCCTCTTCACGCCTACTCCGAAAGCCCCAGCGACCTGTTTCATCTTTGAGAAAGTGCTGTACAGTGGCTGAAAATCTTGACCTGGACTTATGAATTGTTGTCATAATCACCATACGATTAAATACAAATAAATATGTGCAGGGATGTTGGGAGTCCTTGTTCTCCACAGACATTCGTTAACATCTGTTCCTGAACTAGGGCTAAATGACCAACCCCCTTAAAATACTAGAACGCACACCGTACATGCCGCATCATTGCTATTGAAGAGCGAGACAAATGGCCTCATATTGTTGGCACCAGATCCAGTACTCCATTAACGTTATCACTTGCTGTTACCGAATGCCTGTCCGACTCCCTGGCTAAATGGTTAGCGTGCTGGCCTTTGGTGACAGGAGTCCCAGGTTCGATTCCCGGCAGGGTCCGGAATTTTAACCATCATTGGTTAATTTCCCTGGCACGGGGGCTGGGTGTATGTGTTGTCTTCATCATCATTTCATTCTCATCACGACGCGCAGGTCACCTACGGGAGTCAAATCAAAAGACCTGCACCTGGCGAGCCGAACCCGTCCTGGGATCTCCCGGCACTAAAAGCCATACGCCATGCCTGCGGTTTGTTAAGTACGAGAGTGCGCCTGTAACACAAGGACCCTAAGTTATTGTGGTAAATAAATAATATTTCAAGCATGTATTGAAATAATCAGTAACTAATGTCATGGCCTGTTTTCCAGTTGGACTTCCCATTAAGACGTCATTCAATGGGCGAGTTGGCCGTGAGGTTAGTGTCACACAGCTGTGATCTTGCATCCGGGAGATAGTGGGTTCGAATCCCACTTTCGGCAGCCTTGAAGATGGTTTTCCGAGCTTTCCCATTTTCACACCAGGCAAATGCTGGGGCTGTACGTTAGTGAAGGCCACAGCCGCTTCCTTCCCATTCCTAGGCCTTTCCTATCCCATCGTCGCCATGAGACCTATCTGTGTCGGTGCGACGTAAAGCCACTAGCAAAAAAAAAAAGTCATTATCCCTTTAGCGGCGAGGTTCGAGTCTCAGAGACTGTAAGTGCAGGATGCGTTTCCAAACGTAATTCAGTGTGCTCCAGGGAGGCTAAGATGAAAGTTATAAACTGACTTAAGCATCCCTTACTTCACTCCCGAAATGTTGGCTTGTCACTTCTCTAGTTCGGTTTCAAATCGTTGAATTGGAAAAAGCGGAGATATTCCCCGACCAAATTTATAGTTCCCATCACCATCCAATATCCCCACGCAGGTATATGAGATAGCTCGCCAGCGGAAGATTCCTGCAGATCAGCAGTAGTCGGGCCTTTATTCTCTGGCCCTTCAACATCATGTTCTGTTTTATGAAATTCTAGATTATCTTAGTCGGTCACTGATCAAAAGCAAGATAAGCCCGTAGAAGAATAATGTTTTCTGCATTTTCCCAGTGACATTCCTTCAATCTTTCTGTATATTTCCTGATTAACCTCAAGCGTACTCATCTAAAATCTGTCGTAATTCCCTACATTCTTATTTCATTAATTGCCCAACTAGTCGCGAACCACATACTGCGAAAGTCTCCAAAGCATACAATAGGCCCTATTTATGGGGTAATAACTGCGCTATAAAGTCCAGGATAGGATCCTATCTATAGTCAGCGTGTTGTTAATTTTTTTTAAAGAATCTTCTTTACGTCGCACCGATACAGATACAGTATTATCTGCGCACTTTTCATCGATATATTTCCGTCCGGGGTGAGGAGTAAGGAAGGAGCTCTCGCGGTACCAGTAGTACTGCCAAATGAATGAAAATGAAATCTGAATTGAATCGATCATATGATCGATCGATATGAATTTTGCTAAACCTTTGTTATCTTAAGCCAACAACTGTGTCACACATACATTATATAATATTATATAACATTTCTCGATGCGAATCTTATTCCTAGAGTGAATTCTATAGTTTGGCTTTGCTGTGTAAATAACAACAGTACTAGTACGTAAAGTGTACGCCAGATGTCGCACAGCGATCCATAAGCGATTCATAGTTTGTGTTTCAAAGGTTGCCAGTACGAATCTTGAAGATTGACGAGGTCGACCAATTCAGCACTAGGGTTTAAATATATCCAGAAAAGGTGCGCAGATAATAGGTCTTATAGTAACGGTGGAATAGAAAAGGGCTATAAGTGGGAGGGAAGCGGCCGTGGTCTGACAGCTACGTGATACAAAACGCGCAGGCACACGTTCGGTGAATATGTTACAGTATTATAATTATTATAATTATTATTATTATTATTAAGAGCCTCCATGGCTCAGGTGGAATCGTGTCGGTCTTTCACCGCTGAGTTCCACGGATCAAATCTAGGTCACTTCATGTGAAATTTGTGCTGCACAAAGAGGAGGCGGGACAGGTATTTATCCGCGTACTCTGGTTTTCTCTGACATCTTTCATTCCAACAACACTCTCCAGTATCATTCTATCCGTCGGAAATTAATCACTGTCAATCGGCACAGTTCCTATCCTCCATCCCTGACCCGGTCAAATTACTGGAAACAAGCTGTGGGTGTTTATTTTCAATATTATTATTGCTATATCGTCATCTTATATGTCCGGGTCCTTAGCTGAATGGTCAACGTTCTGGCCTTTGGTTTAGAGGGCTTTGGGTTCGATTCTCGGCAGGAGCGAGGATTTTAACCGTATATGGTTAATCCCTTTTGATCGGAGACTGGGTTTATATGTTGGTCTTCGTACCTTTCTCTCTTTACATAACACACCACATCAGCAACCACCAAAGAAACACGCAACAAGTGAATGCAACACCACCCGCCAACCCGCCGAATATGGTTGGTGTCAGCAAGGGAATCTGGCCATAAAGCTAAGCGATATTCACGCCCCAATAAAATGGGGAAAATACTAGGAAGAAGAACAGTAAGATTATTAACTTATATCCATGACAGAACAAAAGTGTTACAAGTAAAAAACTGCGGGTTTTTTTTAAATTTAGATTTTACCATCAATGTATCGCTTATTTCGACCTCTACAACCTCCGAAATTGTTACAGTACAAAATACAATGTATTCATGCCAGGAATCACTTTAACGGCTCTCAGTTTTCTGATATCTGTCGCTTTGCTTAATTCGAAAGGGTTATATTTGAGTTGTAACTCTTTTCTAGATTATATTAAATTATGTACACATCACTTTTAAGATAAATTGTGTAACATGTGTATTTTTGAGAAGCAATGATGTAAACAGTGGTAGTTCATGCATGAAGGGACCCGCCGCCTTTTTAAAAACATTTAACGTTATTTCACTATGTAACGGATTACATAAACAGACGGACAAATGTAGCGAAGTGGAACTTTTATGGTGTGGACTTAAATTTATACAATGTTTATTACTTCCCCTGTAAACGTTTCGCTTTACTATTTTCAAGGAAATGGCAAAGGCTTTCAGACCGCGGCTGCTGTCCAGCAAGCACAGTGTTCTCTAGTTAGCGCTCGGATTATGGCAGGAGAGCACTTAGTAGGCCCCTTAAGGACAATGTGGGCTTGTCAGGGGAAGGAAGAGTGCAGGCGGATTTAAGCGCTGAACGTTGGAGCCCTCAGCAGCATTGCCAACCACTTTACAATATACCTACGCTTTTTCTCCCACGTCTTACATTAATTATTGTTAGAGATTGATTCCAGATTATTTCGTCGCTCCCGAAGAACAATGACATAACTGTCAAAACTGGAATTGTAAAGGAGACTCAAAAAACCGATTTATCCTTCGTTAAGATTCGATTACGCCAAAAATTAATTTTGTAGGAAATTGTAACATATACAAGAGCACTACAGGATACAGAAATGTTTTCAAAATAATTACTTTATTTTCGCCCAAAATGACCCCTTTTCTGCAAATGTGTCATTGTTCTTCTGAAACTGTGATCAATATGTAACGAAGTTTGTCAGTAGTATCAGGAAGAAAAAAGACCCTACGTCTTGGTACCATTCTGCTAACGAAACAGGATAAAACTATAAACACTGAAAGTAATAAAACAACAAATCTGTCAAGTGCAATGAGCTTCTCAACCAATGAAGGTTCGACCAGGAATCACACTTACGTCATTGTTCCAGCGGACACGAAGGATCACTCGCAAAGTTAAAGACAGAACTGAGACATACGGCGATATTGCTCTGAAGTGCGGTCACAAACAGCTAAGATTTCTACAACGACGCAATTGCCCTCTAGCGGCCTAGAGCATAACTACAGTTCGAACGATATTCACACGTGCGCGCTACGTATTTCTAAACCCAGACGACCACATAACTCCATTTGATCAAATTGTGCAGTTGCGTCATTGTTCTTCCGGAGCGACGATTTTACAAAACAAGGAATTCCATTATACTGACTACTTAAACAATTCAGTGCTATAAAGAAGCTACAATAAAGATTCACAATGTAACCATAACGCGAAGACGCTATTCGTAGGGTGGTCAAATTGTTAAATACGTTTTCATGCTTTGAAATTTGAGCAAGGAGAGATACATTTGCGAGTGTACTATTTATTTGTTTTCATGAATGTCGTTATTATCACTTATGATTGTGATCTGTGAAACAGTGAAGTGCCATAGTAGTCGAGATTGCATTAGCTGTTAGCCTCTTAATATGTGTGCTTAAATGCAGTTGTAGTGCAAATCCGCAGCCTGTTTCCAGTCATTTGACCGGGTCAGAAACGGAATGAATGAAGCCTCCATCTAACGGCGAGGATAGGAATTGTGCCGGCTGCCAAAGCCTGTCGCACTCCTCTGGGGCAATGATTAATGAATGACAGATGAAATGAAATTATATTGGGGAGTGTTGCTGGAATGAAATATGACAGGGAAAACCGGAGTACCCGGACAAAAACCTGTCCCGCGTCAAATCTCACATGGAGTGACCGGGATTTGAACCACGAAACCCAGCGGTGAGAGGCCGGCGCGCTGCCGCCTGAGCCATGAAGGCTCTGCCATTGTAGTGCAGTTAATTAATTAATTCATTCATTAATGTTGTAGTGCAAGCAGATGTCTATTCAGCCAGTGTCATCGGATTATTATTATTATTATTATTATTATTATTATTATTATTATTATTATTATTATTATTATTATTCATCTAAAAGTACCGTGGTGCTGCTCAGTGAAAACTGGACCGATTGGGGAGGGGGAAGAGATGGCGACACAGCCCTGCGAGAGTAAAATGTCACGAACTGCTACTGGATGTAAACTGCCAAAACTTTAAACTCTTCTCCAGAACAATAATGGATTTTGAATTACAATTCTTTCGTTCTTGGCCATCGATATATATGTGGTCATTTTTGTGGTACCAAAGAAAATTCTTTACAGTAGCTCTTCACTGGCAAGATGAAGAAGCAGAAGGCGCAGCTCTGAGCAATAGCACGCAATTGAAGTAATGGTAGCGGCATTCGAGCTGAATTGTGGCCATTACGAACACCTGTTTTATATTAAGTGGATTTATGAGTCAATATGAACCACAGTCCATTTCAAGATTACATCGTTTATCAATTCACTATTTGCGACCCACTTCACGCAGTAATCCGGAAATGATATAACAGTACTACTCTATGATGCCTGCAAACAATCGAGCATCAAACCAAGTGCAATTGAATTTCACGAATGAATCAACCAAAGCAATGAGCTAATATCGCAGTATAGAAATGTTTATCAGAAGATTAGTATGGACAATATATTCCATTCTAGAGGACTGCCATACTCACTGGCAACTCACGAAGACGGCCGTGCATCGAATACCGGCCAATGCGAGAATTTTTAACATGGATAATATTTTGGGCTCGGATCCATCTGGAATTACTGTCATAAATTTCCACACACCATGCAACCAGTGTTCGAATATGTAGAGTAGTTCAGTAGCGCCATCTTCCCACTGTGCGCTTTCTTCCTGTAACTAAGAGCTTGAGGAAAATCTCGTATCAAATGAACTCCTCAGTCCAGAATTAAAATCCTTGAACTGGCCGGAAAACGAACCCAAGGCCTTGGAATGAGTGACAGGCACTCTGCCTCTACACCACAGGACTGATTAATAGTAATATACTTACAAGATCACGAATGTCTTTCATATTCTCACAATGCCTGAGCCTTACCATTCTATTGTGGATACACTCATTTTTCTTTCCATTGATCGGAACTTATTATCTCCCCTGTGGCTGGAGTCAAAGGATGCGTTATCTGTACCCCTTGCATGTCGTTAGAGGTTACTACGAGGGGGACAATCAGTACTCGCTCTCACGTTTACTACGCCCAGAGATATATCCAATGAATCTTTGCTTTTCCGCATAGCGGGAAGTATTTGATTTTTTAGAAAATGAAGTACAGGGAGTATAATTTAAGACTTCACACTTCTGTTCACAGGCCGCAGGAATACCCAAACGAGCGCCATATGGCTTGTGTCAAGCTTGGCGTGATAAGAAGTGTTGACAACTGACGCAGCAGTACTACAAACACGCGTACATTCCTCATAGATACAGTAGATATGATATCTCAGTTCCTTCAGAAGTCTTCAGATGTCAGTGAGGCAGAACGCAATGTGTGAGTGTTTGAAGCGAACTTCGAAGCATAGTGGAGGTGATATCACGAAGCTCAGGGTAGACAATGAGGTTCAAGGGAACAGTGTGGAGATTTAATTAAAGGACATGTTACAGAAACCGTAATTTCCTCCAACAATGATCCAGCCAGGCTCCTGTTGCCATACCGCTTGCCGATCAGCATACATTCTGTTCTCTTTACATTAATACGCAAACCCTGAATTTCGCTTTTTTGTGATATCTGTTCCACCATTTCTTGCAGACCATTCAAGGATTCAGCAAACATAGTTTGAGAAGAAGATGAGGATGATCTATCTATCTATTATTATTATTCCTCTTATTGCGGTCGGCACAGGATAAGGGTTCAGCCCACTTTGACGGCCAGGTGACCTTCCTGAAACCGTCCCTCTCTAGAGTGATGTACTCTCTACTGCGTATTTCTGTGGTGGTTAGAACTGTGCTGTGTTTTGTGAATATAAAGAGACATGTATTGAGACTAACTGAAATTGTATAAATACTCAGTTCTAGCAGTTCAGGCAAGCAACTCAATGTTGAAAATATCCTAGGGATATGAGCTACGAATTTTAAATAAATAAAATATAATGAAGTATGAAAATATATTCTTTATTTATTCCTAAACATTATAATCCTTACCTTAATCATCGTCCTCCGGTCGACTACATTAGCAGCTTGCTTTTCTCACCACTACGAGCGCTAATGTGAGTCAATGCAGAGTTTCACATAAGCTCTTATAACTACATTCGGTGAGGATATTTTTCAAAGAATAAAAAAACTTAGGGTATTGAACCAAGGAAGACATTACAGAAAGAATTATGTTAAAAAGTTAATTTGGCTCGGATTTACATTAAGAAGAAAAAGAGTAAAGGAAAAGCGATCTTAATCAGTTTTTCCAGAGCCGCATTTAGGCCGGAAGTGATTTTCACAATTTGAAGCCGTTTCGGGCCCTTTAGCCCTTCAACATTTGGCGAAATTTAGGAAATTGTTTAATTCTACATTTTACGTAGTGTGGTGACCGCTACTTCGTCTGCTAAGAAATGTTTTCAACATTAAAACGCCAAGTCCCAAATAAAGAGGAATTAAGCACATGCGGTTCGGACTCGGACCCGGAGCCCTCCGAACCGTGGGGCCCGTACACTGACTTTTCATCCAAGAAGCCAAATATTTTTACAGCTTATGCAGGAGTCACACAGACTCATTTCTTTTCTGGCACGGGATTTAACGCTCGATGAATTCCCGGATGCCACATTACATTTTAGATGAAAATTTCAAACCAGGATCAGCCGGGATTCGAACGTCAGCTATCCAAATTGAAAGTCACGCTCCTATTATTATTATTATTATTATTATTATTATTATTATTATTATTATTATTATTATGATTATTATTATTATTATTTCCCTTTTGACAATGGATTAGCGTCGTACTAACTCGTGGAGGTTTTCGGTGACGCCAGAAAACGGGACTGGGAAGGCAACCGTCGCGTCGTCATCTTAATAAGATACAGCCTCAAAATAAGGTTAGTGTGAAAACTTCTAACCACAGAATGTCATCTACAGGACTGCGGACGGTGGGACGTGTACCACGTATCCCACACACTCGGTAAACACAAAATCATATTAATAATAAATATTCTGAAAAAAAAAAAAGACTAAATTGTGGCACACAACACCGGAAGAGTGACAAGATTTGGAAAATCCTTTGGCGGGAATGTAGAGAAAAGTGCGCAAGTTTTAAGTCCAGGAATGGACAGTAGCTTGTCTAATCGTTGCACACAGCTGGATGTATCGCTTTTTTTTTTTTTTGCTTCAGCGTTATACCCTACATAGAAGATCGACTGAATCAGCTTAGCTGATGTGTTAACCTCCTTCTCCTCCCGAAATCTCTTCATCCTCTCGCTGAGCTTCTTCCTTCGTTCTTCTGTCCAAGTTATAGTGGCTCTGGTGTTGGTTTTGTCTTCAAACTTTTCACTGTCGATTTTTGTTCTGAATTTTCATCAGTCCTGTACAATTCTTCCGAAATGTTGATTTCCTGGAGATCTGTTTCAATTTCACGAAGCCAGGGCCAGATTGAGAATTCTTTTAGTTAGTATGTTACTGTTCATTCTGACAATGTGTACATAAAATTTGAATAATAATAATAATAATAGTAATAAGAAAGAAGGATCCTCAGGAATATCTTAGGACCAAAGTGCGAAAATGGAATTTGGATGAAAAAAGAAATCACATCCAATCAATCAAATTAAAGAACAAACGACGATTACAATTTAATGGTCACTTATATAGAATGGATCACAGGCTCACAAAGAAAATTTTAAACTTAGCCTTAGCAATGAAAAATCACAATAATATTGGCTAAAAGAAAACAATGAAGACCTGAATTAAATTAGCATTAATGGAAGAACCATTCAAGATAGAATAAAACTCCGAATCTTAGTTAAAGACAAATTTTCTGTCAAACCGACCGACTAAATACAGAATGGACTTAACAACGTAAAAAGGAACACGGCGAGAAAACGAAGAGATTTTGGGAAGAGAAGAAGAAAATTCAAAGAGTGCTAATAAGTTCAAACACGCTCCTTTTTTAGACATAACGAATTATTATTATTATTAATAATAATAATAATAATAATAATAATAATAATAATAATCGTTAAACAAATTGAAACCCTTACTGAATGTGCTGGAAAGGTCGGCCTACAAATTTCCTTTGAAAAGACCAAGTTGTTCTGCTCAAAACTTAACATCCAAAATTTGAACACGACATATGGGCAAATCAACCGACTACCACACTTCAACTACTTGGGAGAAATACTTGAACCAACGGGAGGCGAGAAGGCTGCCCAGAAAATTCGCTTACAAAAATTCCGGAAAACCTACGGTAGGGTTCGCAACATATACAATAAAAAGTGCTTGCCCTGGCATGCAAAGGTCAGACACTATAACACAGTAATCAAGCCCAAAGTCTTATATGCCAGCGAGACCCTTACACTAAATGAGAAAGGTGACCTAGAAAATATTTTAAAAGAAGAAAGAAGAATCCTGAGGAAAATTCTCGGGGCCCCGAAAAACAGAAGATGGATATAGACTGAGGTCACGCAAAGTGACAGAAGAGCTTTCCAACATTGCAGCAGGCATCCGCAAAAGACGTCTGAAATTTTATGAACACATCCGCAGACTGCCGGCAAGTGGACTGACACACAAGATTCTCACCTACATAGAACATCTAAAAAATATTCCATGGGTACTGGAAGTGAAGAAGGATCTGGAAAAATCCCAGGTGAACTCAACTGACACCGCGGACAGAAACCTCTACAGGAAAAAAAAATAATGGATGGAAAGTGCAACCAGACAACGAAGTGAAAAAGAAGACTGGAACAAAGTGGACAGAAGAACGAAAAAAGGATCCACGGAGAAAGGATGAGAGCTGTTTGGCAACTCAGAAAACAGAATCGTTAGCGTTTTGCGTGATCCATTGGGTCCATACGCACATAATAATAATAATAATAATAGTAATAATAATAATAATAATAATAATAATAATAATAATAATAATAACAGTTCCGGGGATTTTGTGGAATGCAGAGGTGTAAGAAGGTGCGGGCATGAATGGGTGGACAGAGAAAAGATCAAAGTATAATTTAAAACTCTAAGATTTTAAATCTGAATTCTAACCTTAATTTTTGTTTCTTTTCAGATTTTAAGCTTTGTTAAACAATAACAAATAACAATAGACAGATAAACATTAGCTCTTGATCTCGAGAAAAGATCTTAGAAAAGCCTAGAACTGTTAGACAATAACGATTTAACAGAATGAACTTGAATCTCCTAAGTTACAGATTTACAAGAGCACCACTGCTCCATACAATTACTGCTGCAAACTTTACTACATTCAAAGAGCGTGTTTGCTCCACACGGCTATTCTTCAAAAATTACAAGATTAAAGCCTCTGCAAGGCACAATATAACTTTTACAAAAAAACAAACGGTAGACACTGTCTTAACCGCTCAACAGTCTAAAATAGGAAATTGAATAAGAGTAGTTAACTTAACAGCGGCAATAAGTACCCATTCGACATGGCCTTAGTGAAGAAGAAAATGTTAAAATTATTAGCCGAAAATCAAAGTGTTAGAAGACGAACACTTGCACGCCTTTGGAATTCACTTAAAAACACTTTAAACCCTAGGTGGGCTTATGGCAACGAAGTTTACAGAGGTGACTAGATGGAGCAAAAATTTTAAATTACAAAAGGAACGTTTTAAATTTTGCGAAATCATAGTCACCTCAATACCAAGTTGAAGGTGAATAAAAGAGGGATCCCACTCTTATTCCCTAAGTTAGAGTAAGGTCTTAGGCATGATTAAAATTTACACTGCAAGATTACATTAAGAAAGGATTCTGAAATCTTCCTCTCGAGTTAGCTTTCTGAGACTATGACATGGTTAAAAGATGTCTGCCGTTACCTTGAACTTGTGGGCCTTCCGGCAAGTCTCCTGCCTCCTCTGTGAACACACTCTACACCTCTAGATAGGAGCGATCGAAAGACAACATGGCCCAAACGGTCCCAGCTTTTATGGCGGAGAGGAAGGTTCAAGAATTCTCTGGGCCGAACGCCTATACACAACCACAGTTTTGATTGGTTGCAAAATTAAATTCCTAAATTTTGTGATTAGCTAATTTTTAAACAGACGGAAAGGGATAGAAGTGCTAGTAACCTTAGAACACCAAAAACAAAATACAAACAAGTCAGTTTTGAAAACGTTGACACAACAAAATTACTTCGAAAACTGATTGTTAATCCTCGCACCAGAGGGAGCACATCACACAGCAATAGAGATATCTGACGATAAACGTTCAAACTCAAACTCAAATACGCTCAGTTTGAATGTACGGAGTTGGTGTGCCTCCGGTACAATAATAATAATAAATATTCTACCCCAAACAATAAGGTGGTGGTGGTGGTGGTGGTGGTGGTGATAGTTTCAAGAGGAAGTAAAGGCAGCCATCTTTAATTAACACTACTTACAGAGAAAAATAGTGTAAGAGTTCCGACACTCCATAGGACTCGCAAAATTACTATCGTCGGGGTCGAAAAGAAAAAGAGTCTAAGGGAGGTCGGATAAGAAAAGTGAAAGTTTGGAGCCCGACCAGTAAGCTGAAGCAATGACATAATCAGTTCGGTGTATCGTGGATGTACTCTAGCACCCCCACACAGAGGGTGAGCCCCACAAAACAAGAAGGTCACAAGTAATCCGCGACTAATCGTATTATATTAAAACATATCCACTTTTACTCCGAGGAGAGAAGTCCCCTACACAGCGGTAAGCTACTCTACGAATCATTTACAAGTACAGGAGGTGTGAAGCGCTTCACATATGCGTCTGACGTACTGTGGACGTGGAGAGAATTACAGAACAGTGCCGCTCCCTCCTGTACGTTGAATTACATATGAACAGAAGCATGACTGCAATTTGCATCCAGTTACGCAAGTACAGAAAAGTTTCCGGTAACAAGAAGCGGAAGAAAATTAAAACTATTCTTCTTATTCTTCTCCTATCGAAGGTGTTCGATTATTCTGGCATTTTGACCTTTCCATTTTGGCGTTTCTAGAAGTAAATTCCTACTTTTGTCATACCAATCCCGCGGATTTCCACGCCATGATAAGTGATGTCTCAACTGTCCATGTTCATCTGCAATCCTGTCATGGAGTACGAAGTGCAAGAGTTTATACTTTTCTCCCTTTGTAATATGACTCGACGATACAAGTTTACGAGCCTTCGCGTAAAGGAGAGGAACAGCAATATTAACACGCAACTAATGCTTGATAAACAAACACAGAGCGTGTTTCACACTTATTTTTTCGTCCTTTCCATTAAAGCTGTATTCCCTGATCTTTTCAGTCCACCATATTCAAAGCATACGCCTATAACAGCACATTTCAAAAGACTCTAGTTTTTTGCTGCCATTCTGTATAAGAGTCCATTCCTCACTTCAAAATATTTGAAAATGCGAACTCTTAGGATAAAGACTGAGTTGCTTGCTCACAGGAGGTTTTCCACTTTGCTGAATATGTTTCGCGCTTGCGCAACTCTGACTTCGATTACTTGTCTGGATTCCCACTACACATCCAGATGGCATCCTAGATAGTTTTCAGTGTGAAACACGCTCTGTGTTTGTTTATCAAGCATTAGTTGCATGTTAATGTTGCTGTTCCTATTTTAAGATTAATTTTCAAGACTGATGTTAAGGCACTGTTAACTCTCTGAAGCAATGCTTGCAGATCATCTGCTGTTCCAGCAAGAAGAACTGTGTCATCTGCGTAACGTAAGATATTTATACATTTTCCTTTCACTCTGTTGATGACACTTCAATGTTCCACACAATCATTTCAGAGTACATGTTAAACATGAGAAGGGATAAAACACAACCCTGCGGAACTCCACGAGGACTTTACACATTTTGGAAGGTTTGACCTTCAATTCTAACGCTGGGCTTTCGGAACCAGTAAAGATTGATTATGATTCGAATCCCTCTGCTATCAAGGCATATCTGAACTTAAATGCACAGGTTCAAGAAATTCTGTCTTCATTTTACCGTGATGTTCACACAGACAGAAATTTAAATGATCCTACTTATGACATTTGTATACCTAATCCGAGATAAAAAATATAAGTTGGGACAACATTTCATTATACACACACCATTTTAATTTTATTTATATAAATATGAAAGCCAACTGTTTCAACGTAAAACAACTGTGAATGATTTTAAACTAATTCCATTGGCATTTTCCAACATTATAAAAAAACATATCTGTGAAACTCAATCATATTACATTTGCCACATTGATATGCATGCATTATAACCCATTACGCTATAATTTGGTTAATTGCAACACATCTAGAATAACGCACGAATGGTGATGCTGCAAACATTAACCTATGAAAACAAATACTCGTTAGATCTTTTTAAGTATTTAACTACGTGGCTTCATGCACCTACACTGCGGCTTGAATACAAACAAGAGCGAGTTCAACAACCATCTGACCATACAATGCGAGAGAAAGAGGATAATTACATTTAAAAACGTGCAGACTGAATAAAATCCAATTCCTTTGATGATAAGAAGGGGTCAGGATAGGGAATCCACAGGGATAGCTGCCCTAGAAAAATGGGTACCATACGGTAACAACAACAACAAACTGATGGTAATGTATTGTAATGCTATTCAAATTTAATACGGATACGTGTTTTGGGATGGGGGTTATATCTGGAAATAACGTCATCAATTGACGGTGGAAAATTTTGCCACCGGAAGAGTTGGCCGTGCGGTTAGCGGGGTGCAGCTGTGATCTTGCATCTGGGAGATAGTGGGTTCGAACCTCCACTGTCGACAGCCCAGAAGATGGTTTCCCGTGGTTTCCCATTTTCACACCAGGCAAATGCTGGGGCACTACCTTAATTAACTCAACAGCCGCTTCCTTCCTATTCCTAGGCCCTTCCAATCTCATCGTCGCCGTAAGACCCACCTGTGTTGGTGCGACGTAAAGCAAATAAAAAAAATTTGCGTTGACAGAAAAGTGACACTGTGCTAACCAGGCAACCTGTGTTCGTCATCCAAATCCTCACGTGCCAGAACTCCGCCTTCTATACAGAGTAGGTACACATCACGCCATGTCTTAAACGAGTTTCCACTGTCTTTGATTGGCGTTTCACATAAGTCACATCAGAGCCTCTTAGCAGTAGAATTTTTCTCGTAATAACGTATCTTGAAAATATTTACAGCCACAAATTTGTGTGCTAAATCAGCGACAATTTTGTTGGACGTAAATTTCATAATGTTAACGGCTTAATGTCCCACTAACTACTTCTTCACGGTTTTCGGAGATGCCTAGGTGCCAGAATTTTGTCCTGCAAGAGTTATTTTACGTGCCAGTAAACCTACCGTTACGAGACTGACGTATTTGAGCACCTTCAAATAACACCGAACTGAGCCAGGATCGAACGTACCAAGTCGGGGACAGAAGGCCAGCGCCTCAATGGTCTAAGCCGCTCAGCCTGGCACGTATATTACCGTAGGTGATTCTGTCTTGTGACATGGTATGAGAATGTTGTGTGCTAGAACAACTGCCATATTGTTGGATGTAGATCTTCTTGGGTGGGGCTATCTTGTGTCAAGGTATGGGAATGTAGTGTGCTAGAACAGTTGCCATATTGTTGGACGTAGATCTTGATAGGTGTTGCTATCTTGTGACATGGTATGGGAATGTTGTGTGCTAAATCAGCTGCCATATTGTTGGACGTAGATCTTGATAGGTGATGCTATCTTGTGACATGGTATGGGAATGTTGTGTGTTAGATCAGCTGCCATATTGTTGAACGTAGATCTTGATAGGTGTTGCTATCTTGTGACATGGTATGGGAATGTTGTGTGCTAAATCAGCTGCCATATTGTTGGACGTAGATCTTGATAGGTGATGCTATCTTGTGACATGGTATGGGAATGTTGTGTGTTAGATCAGCTGCCATATTGTTGAACGTAGATCTTGATAGGTGATGCTATCTTGTGACATGGTATGGGAATGTTGTGTGCTAGATCAGCTGCCATATTGTTGGACGTAGATCTTGATAGGTGATGCTATCTTGTGACATGGTATGGGAATGTTGTGTGTTAGATCAGCTGCCATATTGTTGGACGTAGATCTCGATAGGTGATGCTACCTTGAGACTTGGTATGGGAATGTTGTGTGTTAGATCAGCTGCCATATTGTTGGACGCAGATCTTGATAGGTGGGGCTATCTTGTGACATAGTATGGGAATGTTGTGTCCTGGATCACCTGCCATTTTGTTGGATGTAGATCTTCATGCGTGGGGCTACCTTGTGACATGGTATGGGAATGTTGTGTGCTAGATCATCTGCCATAATGCTGGTCGTAGTTCTTCATGGGTGGGGCTATCTTGTAACATGGTATGGGAATTTTGTGCCCTGGATCAGCTGCCATATTGTTGGACGTAGATACCATGGGTGGGGCTATCTTGTGACATGGTATGGAAATGCTGTGTGCTAGATCATCTGCCATAATGTTAGACGTAGATCTTGATAGGTGGGGCTATCTTGTGACATGGCATGGGAAAGTTGTGCCCTGGATAACCTGCAATTTTGTTGAACGTAGGTCTTCACGGGTCCGTCTTGTGACATAGTATTGGAATGTTGTGTGTTAGATCAGCTGCCATTTTTGGACGTAGATCTTGATGGGTGATGCTATCTTGTGATATAGTATGTGAATGTTGTGTTCTAGATCAGCTGCCATATTGTTAGACGCAGATCTTCTTGGGTGGGGCTATCTTGTGTCATGGTATGGGAATGTTGTGTGCTAGACCAGCTGCCATTTTGTTGGACGTATATCTTGATAGTTGGGGCTATCTTGTGACATGGTATGACAATGTTGTGTGCTAGATCAGCTGCCATATTGTTGTACGCAGATCTTCTTGGGTGGGGCTATATCGTGTCATGGTATGGGAATATTGTGTGCTAGTCAGCTGCCATATTGTTGGACGTAGATCTTCTTGGGTGGGCCTATCTTGTGTCATGGTAAGGGAATATGCCGTAAAAATGGTGATTTACATTGGCAGTGAATGAAGTACACCACCTAAGCAAATATATTTTTAAAAGTAATACCAAAGCCAAGAAAGAAATTTGCGAAAATTTTGTGACAGATCCTCACATACTGAAGAATAACACAGCCAACCTCCCAGCAAGTGCCAAGTATGAGATACTTTACTTCAATGTACCTAAAGCAGGGATCGTAGTGTCTCTCTTCAGAATCAACTTCCTCTGCCTGTGAACTGTTCCTCTCAAACCCAGTAACAAACCCGGTATTTATCACCCTGTCAATCGTGACAATGTGTACAGGGTGAGTTTTCTGATGGATTACTTCCAATAAAATATTTTAATTACATTTCATTGATACATAATTATACTCTGAAAAATGTGTGCGATATACTGTGTAAGTATTGTAATTATTATATTATACTACTTGTAATAGGACATTTTGAGTTGCATTTTGTAAATTTTCCGTAAATTCCTTAACGATTAAATATTTCATCCTGTTTCACAACTCTTGTATCATCTATAATTTATGTATATTTTCATGATTTCTGTCCTCTTCTCTCGTTACCATTCACTTCTTCTTTTGTTATTCTTGGTATACTTTGTTTCCATGTAAATACTTCGAGAACTGGAATAACAAAGAGCATAAAAGTAAAGACATGTTCTTGAGAGGAACAGTTCACAGGCAGAGGAAGTTGATTCTGAAGAGAGACACTACGATCCCTGCTTTAGGTACATTGAAGTAAAGTATCTCATACTTGGCACTTGCTGGGAGGTTGGCTGTGTTATTCTTCGGTATGTGAGGATCTGTCACAAAATTTTCGCAAATTTCTTTCTTGGCTTTGGTATTACTTTTAAAACACTTGCCCATGTTCTGGGAGCCTATCTACATGCTGAACTTCTGCGGAACTCGTGTCATCATACAATCAGATCATCCATCATCAATCCATTGAAGAGGAAAATGTTTCACGTGTAAGAAGAGGTACATAATCTCTCCAATCGTCTTCAGCCACATGGTAGACCCCACCACCAGTTTCGAGACCCACGATAGCCTATCTGAAGTTGACGAAGCAAATAGGTTCTACGAACCTATTCTTAAAGACATTCGAGAAAAATATGTTCCCAATTCTGTGACTGCCATTGGTTTAATGAAAGTAGCGGAAAGGTCTATTCCTAAATTCCTCGTAATTTCCTCCAAAGTTTTGACCTCATCAAAGCCTTCGTTACATTACTTGCTTCGAATTCTCTCAGAGATTATATTTGTACATTCATCATCAATAGTTTTGGACCTTAAGAGAAGAGTTCCTTAATGCTTTACTAACAAAAATAAATAAATAAATTTTATTTATTTATTTATTTATTTATTTATGTTATTTATTTAATTATTTATTCATCGCTCTGTCATCCAGGCAAACTCTGAATGCTGCATAAGGTTTTAAAAAAAGAATAAAATAAATGCTGATTTAATTCAATGTGTGTTTTAATTTCGTTGCTATGTCATTGTAAATAAGCACTACCACCAGGACAGATCCAAATTGTAATTAAATTAATAATAATAATAATAATACCGGGCGAGTTGGCCGTGGGGTTAGGGGCGCGCACCTGTGAGCGCACATCCGGGAGATAGTGGGTTTCGAACCCCACTGTCGGCAGCCTTGAAGATGGTTTTCCGTGGTTTCCCATTTTCACGCCAGGCAAATGCTGGGGATGTACCTTAATTAAGGACACAGCCGCTTCCTTCTCAGTCCTAGCCCTTCCCTATCCTATCGTCGCCATCAGACCTATCTGTGTCTCTGTGACGTAAGCCGAATAGCAATAATAATAATAATAATAATAATAATAATAATATGCGTACATTGAAATATAACTTACCTGAATGGTCAGCATTAAGGCGTTCGGTTCAGAGGGCCCCGGGTTCGATCCTGTCCGGGTTCAGGTTGTAATCGTGTTTGAATAATTCTTCTGGGAAGGGGTCTGGGTGTTTGTATTTGTATTTGTCCCAACACCTTCCACTTCATATTCATACAACACACTACACTACCAACCACCACAGAAATATGGAACAGTGATTACGTTCCTTCAAATACGATTGGCTTCAGGAAGGGCATTCGGTCGCAAAACTGGGCCAAATTCACATGTCCGACACAGTTCGTACTTGCAACCCCATATATGTGGGAAAAGCGGTAGTAGTAGAAGATCGCAATACGATTTGCATAACACCGTATATATTGTAATGTGTTGAACGTTTGAACTTCACTTTTCTAAATTTGAATTTTTATAAAACTTACTGGAATTCTCTGCAGATTTACGCTATAAACATGAAGTGTATGATCTTCGAATGAATCAAGATGTGGGCGCCGGGAAGCAAGTAGAGGTGGGGAAGCAATGTGTGTGCGACAGAGAAAAAGGGACAACGTGACACGTGAACTAGCCCGCCGCCCCGCCTCTATCTACTTCCCGCTGCTAACTCCTGTCTATGCTGTGTTTTAATGAGCAAAATTTGACACCCAAAAAAGGAGCTAAATATATGACTATTTTAATATGGCTGAATAGAGCATTCCTACTGAAGTCGTTGCACCCTATCTCAATCAGATCGTAGACTTACAGATGGGAGGGTTTCCTTGTGAGTGAAATCGAAACCATCTTGGGCTCAGAAAGCCAACGCTCGACAGAAAACAGCCCGAGTTGTTCATGAAATCATTCTACTTACAGACGACCTAAACAACAATATATATTTAATGTGTATGACCTTTGTTTTCATTTTAACATTCTCCTTAATGATACAACTTTATTCTCTCAATGTTACTAACATCGTACATAAATAAACAGTCCACTCCTCAATATGAAGCCGTGTTAATAGGTCCCGATGTCCCTCACAGGATGACAAATTACATCATGGTATTCATACAGTCTATTGAACATAATTGTCGAGGATAGCGAGAACTTGCCGTGCGCCCACTTGTCTTAATGAACTTCAGCGGTCATTCGTAGCGAACAACTGAAAGGGCTAATGGAATTTTAGTGTACGACTCGGAGGTACGACAAGCTGTGGTTCTCCTTTTATATGCTCTGTGTATAATAATTCTCTCGATTTTCTGAGGCATGAAGGAACATTGTGACGCCTTTCCACTTTTAACAGACTTAGAGAGCTTTTAGTAACGTGCGCTATTAACAATAACCATGTACCGCACTGTAGTGTAATTAGAAACTTTTCAGTAAGAATAATGTTATTGTTTTTACGTGCCACTCGCTAAGTGTACTGTTTTAGTAGACGCCGACGAGCCGAAATTTTGTCCCGTAAGAGTTATTTTACGTGCCAGTAAACCTACCGACACGAGGCTGACGTGTATGAGCACGTTCAAATACCACCGGACTGAGCCAGGATCGAACCTGCCATGTTGGGCTTAGAAGGCCAGCGCTCAATCGCCTGAGCTACTCAGCCTGGCGGTCCTTATCACTGGAAAGGAGCAAATTTGCAAATTTTAAGTCACATTTTTTGCAAGGAACTTATCATCCAGGTTAGTTCTAGAGGAGACTATAAGTAATTCTTAAGACCAGCAAAAGATGGCACTAGTGCTAAGCCCTCAAGCTCTCCCATATGAAAGGTGCTAGTTATCTGTATCGACTGGTGCTTCTCTTCCTTTTTCGGCGGAAAATGGGCTATTTGAACGTAGCCTATACAACTAAGGTTTCTTGCCAGTGAACATTGCTTCCTTCCTCAGATTGTAATTCCGCAACTGTATACGAAAGGAAGACAATCACAAAGGTGTATAATCTTAGCGATCTCCATAAAATAGTAGAAGAATCCACGGCAGTAAAACTCTTCAAATTTCCTTCATATTCAAACTTTGGTTGCCCAGTTGTACTTCCTCTTAAGACAATAATCACCGCCACCGCCGCCACCACCAGGGGCACATAAGATTATCAATATAAAACTCTGAATATTTCCATTTTACCGTCTGGTTTACGACGGAGATAGGTCTTAATGCCGACGATGGGAAAAGAAAGGAATAGAACTGGGAAGAAAGCGACCGTGGCCTTAATTAAGGTACAGGCCTGGGATTTTCCTGGTGTGAAAGTGGAAAACCACAGAAAACCATCCTCAGGACTGCCGACAGTGGAATTCGAATCCACTACCCCCCCCCCCCCCAACGGAAGCTGTTGGCTACGTGACAAAGCTGCCAGCATTGCAATATTTGTTCGTTGCGCCCAGGAAAACTGCTATGCAATAATATTTCAGCTTAGAACTCTGAACACAAAGGTTCTGTCATCTAAGGTTCAGTATTGCATCAACTGTATAAACGAATTTTCGTGCTGCGGGTTAGTATTACTACCCTCAACATTGTCACATAGGCGCATCGACGATATGGATAATAAGAATTAGCATATGCCCAAGGGAAAGCGTAAGTCATTCATTGACTGCATGATAGTTAAAAGAAAACGAAAAAAGGAAATGCGTAGAATTCACACAATCCGCAATATTATTAGCCACAATTCTAAACAGAAATAGAGAAGATCTAGAGAAGACGGTCAACCCGATTTACATATAAAATGTCCTCAGATCTATAACACAAATTCGATGTTATTTCTCACTGCCCATTCTTCTCTCTAACGACAGTTAGCTAATCACCCATTCATTCATCATTCCTCTGCTCACACACTTATTTTAACTGTACCAGACTGTCATTCACTCCTTTCACATATTTCCTTTCCTTACACCACGCTGCCATTTAATCAATCAATCAATCAATCAATCAATCAATCAATCAATCAATCAATCAATCAATCAATCAATCAATCAATCAATCAATCCATCCTTAATCTTCCTATAAAGGAGTATATTTCCCCAATTTGACTTTTAAAATTCAAATTATCTTCATGTTATGATCTCTCTTACTTTCAAATTGTCCGCTCAAGATTGTTCGTCTACTAACGTCATTCAAAGCCAATGTCTACTGACAGCTCGGAACACACCGATTAACCGATCCGGTCCTCTCCTTACTCCAAAGTCTTCCCAGCCCGAAGTCTGCAGCATTTTCGTAACAATCGCAACTTTCCCCCCCCCCCCAGGTCAAGAAATAATCGTGCTGATTTATTTTGGATCTTTATCAAGTTCTCGAATCAAGTAGCTAATCCTGGTGAGGATCTCATATATTAGAACCATACCCCAACTGGGGTCTTACTAGTGACGTATACGCTCTCTCTTTTACCCATAAATATCCTCATAAATAACACTGTAACGTTCGTTCGTCGAAAACTCCTTCAGACTAACGAAAAGAGGATTCTAAAAGTTATGACTAACTTGCATCCCTTTTTTTTTTTTTTTTTGCTAGTTGCTTTACGTCGCACCGACTCAGATAGGTCTTATGGCGACGATGGGACAGGATAGGGCTAGGAATGCGAAGGAATCGGCCGTGGCCTTAATTAAGGTACAGCCCCAGCATTTGCCTGGTGTGAAAATGGGAAACCACGGAAAACCATTTTCAGGGCTGCCGATAGTGGGGTTCGAACCTACTATTTCCCGAATACTGGATACTGGCCGCAATTAAGGGACTTCAGCTATCGAGCTCGGTACTTGCATCCTTTAATCCGTACTAAGCTCACGATCAAAATTTCTACGAATATTGCAGTCAAGTAATACTCCTCTTTAAACTAATTTTTAATGAATGTAATTTGTACAAGTACAGAAAAATTACGATCAATATTTCTGGACATATCCACAGTTTAAAGGAATGTGGATGAAAAGGTGGCCTCCTAAGTTATACCAGCATTCTGAAAAAATATCAGACACTGTTAGAAAAAGACGACTGAAATTTTATATATATATTCTCTGAGTACGTCTTTCATTGTCCCTTCTTAGAATATATATATAATATTTGCTCACGCCTCCTCGCTAAAAGTCAAGAATAACTGGCTAATCGAAATTGAAAACTACTTTCAAGAAATCAACATATTGGGACAGGCTTGCTTTAGAAATTTGATGGAAAAACGGTATTTCGCCGTAACCCCAAGTTAAGAAACAACAGTACATGGACGGAAGAAAAGTCGCAGCGAAAAGATGAAGTTATTCTGGGGAAAGAAGAAAGCAAAATCCACCTGATAAATAAGTTCAATCACTCTCCTAAGTTGGGCACAACGTTGCGATAAATAAATAAATAAATAAATAAATAAATAAATAAATAAATAAATAAATAAATAAATAAATAAATAAATAAATAAATAAATAAATAAATAAATAAATAAATAAATACATAAATAAATAAATAATATCTTCAAAACCAAGCCAAATCCACATCAAGTTCCGATCCCCAATACCAGGTGTACGCATAAGTTTTTGCCGGTTTTTGTGGTAAAAAAAAAAAAAAAAACTCGTAATTTTCAAGGGAAATTCATTTTGTATTTATTCCAAATATTGGCCATCGGCTTTTACACACTTCGCCCATCTTTCATCTTGTCTTTTGCGGCAAACTGTTCGTCGAACCATTTTCCAGCTTCCTCAAAATGACTGTAGTGCTGCTCTGAGAGCGCGTGTCCCATTGATGCGAAGAGGTGATAGATGGCGCCAGGTTGAGGCAGTACAGCGGGTGCGGAAGGATGTCCCATCCAAGCGATTTCAAGGTGTCTTTCATTGGTTTTGCTGTGTGAGACGGCGCATTGTCGTGTAAGAAAAAACACTTTTACATGTCTTCTGGCCCATTTCGGTCATCTTCGATCAATTCGTGATTTAAATTAATCATTTGTTGGCGATAGCGTAGTGCATTAACGGTTTCGGCAGGCATCAACCGTAATTGCTCCTCTTCGCAATTTTGTGGTCTACCAGAGCGCACACTGTTTTTCACATTGAAATCATCACTTTTAAATTGTCTCACATGTTCTAATCCATGGAGCGTGTTCACCATATGTTTCTACCAGCAAACGATGACTTTCCACAGTCTTTTCCTTTTGATTAAATATGAAAAGCAATGCGTGCCGCAAATGTTCTTCTTCACGCACAAACGTCGACACGATCACTGAATGATACAACACAGACGCTAGTGTTTGGCGGACTCAACTTTTGTGTGTTAGTAGGTTAATGTAAGGAGAAGAAGAACTGACGTATGTGTTAAATTCATACGCTTCGTACTGTTCGCTGGCGCCATCTCCTTTTAAAGAAAGCGGAACAGACTTAAGCATACACCTGGGAAACGACAAAGGAATAATAATAACAAAATATGATGAAGCAGAAGAACAGGAAGAAATTATTATTATTATTATTATTATTATTATTATTATTATTATTATTATTATTATTATTATTATTATTATTATTATTATTATTATTATTATTATTATTATTATACATACATACATACATACGTTATCATTATAGACTGTTATGCCTTTCAGCGTTCAGTCTGCAAGCCTCTGAGAATTTACTAAACGTCGCCACAATCCTCGATTTGCAACTAGTGTTGTGGCCTCATTTAGTTCTATACCTCCTATCTTTAAATCGTTAGAAACCGAGTCTAACGATCGTCGTCTTGGTCTCCCTCTACTTCTCTTACCCTCCATAACAGAGTCCATTATTCTCCTAGGTAACCTATCCTCCGCCATTCGTCTCACATTACCCCACCACCGAAGCCGGTTTATGCGTACAGCTTCATCCATCGAGTTCATTCCTAAATTAGCCTTTATCTCCTCATTCCGAGTACCCTCCTGCCATTGTTCCCACCGGTTTGTACCAGCAATCATTCTTGCTACTTTCATGTCTGTTACTTCTAACTTATAAATAAGATATCCTGAGTCCACCCAGCTTTCGCTCCCGTAAAGCAAAGTTGGTCTGAAAACAGACCGATCAAAAGATAGTTTCGTCTGGGAGCTGACTTCCTTCTTACAGAATACTGCTGATCGCAACTGCGAGCTCACTGCATTAGCTTTACTACACCTTGATTCAATCTCACTTACTATATTACCATCCTGGGAGAACACACAACCTAAATACTTGAAATTATCGACCTGTTCTAGCTTTGTATCACCAATCTGACATTCAATTCTGTTGAATTTCTTACCTACTGACATCAATTTAGTCTTCGAGAGGCTATTATTATTATTATTATTATTATTATTATTATTATTATTATTATTATTATTATTATGAAAAAAGAAGAAGAAGAATTTCGTGTGGCTATTGTCAGCCTGGTGCAGCTCTTGTAAGACAGACTCTCCGACGAGGGTGGGTGGTATCTGCCGTGCATGGGAAACTGCGTGTTATTGGAGTGGAAGACAGTTTTGTATATGTTATGTGAGTTACAGTGATGGTGGGAATATGACAAACACCCAGTCCCCCAGCCAGGAGAATTAAGCATTTCGGGTTAAAATCTCCGACCCGACCGCGAATCGAACATGGGGCCCTCTGAACTACGCTGGCCACTCAGCTTAGGAGCCGCGTATGATTATGATGAGGATGAAGAAGAAAATACGATGGAGAAGACGAAAATATATAATTGAGATGAGGATGATGATGACGTCAACGACGATGAAGAAAATATGATGAAGAATACGAAAAAGAAAATATGATTATGATGGGGATGATGAATAAAAAGAAATATGATTATGGTGAGTATGATGATGAAAAACAAGAAAAAGATGATGCATATGATGAGGATACTGATTAAGAGGAAGAAGAAATGTTGGTTACGATGAGGACGATGGAAGAAGTGGAAGGAGAAGAAGAAGAAGACATGTTGAGGACGATGAATGGGAAGGGGTAGAAGTGGAAGAAGAAGAACAAGAAGAAAATACGATGATTATGATGAGGACGATGGACGACGAGGAGGAGGAGGAGGAGAAGAAGAAGAAAACATGACCATCATGATGAGGACGATGGAAGGGGAGGAGGACGAGTAGAAGGAGAGGAAGGCCAAGGAGATGAAGGAGAAAATATGATGATTATGGGTAAGAAGAAGGAAAGATGATGATGATCCGCCTGTTTCTCTCGACGGTTGTGTACGGATTGTGGAAGGCCGTAAACCTAATGTTTATGCAAAATCTCGTTGCAGAGCTGTTGAGCGGTTTATTAGAGGAAACTTGATGCTCGCTCTCGCAAATTACTCTACAAAAATCCAGGCGCTGAACCACAACCGCGCGGAGCGTGCAGGAAGTTCCTGGCAGTGCAGGTGAATCATTAGTATGGATGTGACGAGAAACGAGGAAGTGTGTACAGAAATGCGGCGCTGACAAGACAGCCAAGGACAGAGCACACCCAGACGAATCTAAATTACCTGCAAGTTGTTCCTCCATAACTCGGCGATGCGTCGCAGACTTCATCACAGGAACCCAATGCCAGCTGTATGAATATGCATGGATTCAGTCATCGATAGCACCTCAAAATAATTAGCATTCTTCCTGCAGTGACTCACGGTGCTATTGTACACCTTACTGCATGTTCAATTAGAAAACATTGCTGTGCACAGGCATCTACCGTTTGATTCAAAAGTACGGTTACTCAAATTTAACATACATACATAATTATAAACCGTTATGCATTTCAGCGTTCAGTCTGCAAGCCTCTGTGAATTTACTAAATGTCGCCACAATCTTCTATTTGTAAACTAGCTCTGTGGCCTCTTATCTTTAAATCGTTACAAACTGAGTCTAACCATCGTCGTCTTTGTGTCCCTCTACTTCCCGTACCCTCCATAACAGAGTCCATCATTCTGCTAGGTAACCTATCCTCCTCCATTTGCCTTACATGACCCAACCACTGAAGCCGGTTTATGCGTACAGCTTCATCCATCGAGTTCATTCCTAACTTAGCCTTTATCCCCTCATTCTGGGTACCGTTCTGCCATTGTTCCCACCTGTTTGTACCAGCAATCATTCCCGCTACCTTCATGTCTGTTACTTCGAACTTATGAATATGATATCTTGAGCCCACCTGGCTTTCACTCCCGTAAAGCAAACTTGGTCTGAAAACAGACCGACGTAAAACTTCAATAAAAGTTTAAAGGGTTGACCATTCTCAAACCTTATTACACCATACACGGTTTCTGCAGTGGAGAGGACGAGCGGTCAGCGCGACGAATCCTCTCGGTTGTTCTTCTTTGATTTCTACAACGGTAGAAGTGGTAAACATAGTTTTACGGGCTGAGTGGCTCAGACGGTTGAAGCGCTGGCCTTCTGAACCCAACTTGGCAGGTTCAATACTGGCTCAGTCCGGTGGTATTTGAGGCAGGGGCATAGCCAAAGGGAAATGGGTTACTGGGGTTAGACCCCCTCGCATGGAATTTTTACAAAACAGTAACTGACAAAAATCAAGTGAATGTCAACTCAATGGGTCGGTTCTTTCGAACCTTCACAGAGACATAATTGTAAACCCAGCAGATCTTGCGAATCACTTTTCAAAGAAACCTCAAAAGTTGGATTTTAGATTGTAATCTGAACATATCCTTCGCTGTAAAAGTGTTGACATATTGTTCTTGTTCACCGGGCGAGTTGGTCATGTGGTTAGGAGCGCGCAGCTGTAAGCTTACATACGGGATATAGTGGGTTCGAACCCCACTGTAGGCAGCCCTGAAGATGGTTTTCCGTGGTTTCCTATTTTCACGCCAGTAAAATGCTGGGGTTGTACCTCAATTAAAGATACGGCCGCTTCTTTCCCACTCCTAGGCTTTTCCTACTCCATCGTCGCCGTAACACACACATACATATGTGTCGGTGCTGTGTAAAACAACACGTATATAAAAAGAAAAATGTTCTTGTTACGTATTTCAATGTAATATTTTGTTGTGTGCGGTACTACAGTCAGAATATCAATATACTTCACATAATGTTCTATCAGCATTTTATAACTATAACCCCCAGCCCCCCTCCATCGGTCGATTCTGCCTGCGCTACTAATTTGAAGGTGCTCAAATACGTCAGCCTCGTGTCGGTAGATTTACTGGCACGTAAAAGAACTCTTGAGGGACTAAATTCTGACACCTGGGTGTCTCCGGAAACCGCAAAAATAGTGGGATGTAAAGCCAATAACAATATTATTATTATTATTATTATTATTATTATTATTATTATTATTATTATTATTATTATTATTATTAAAACATAGTTCTGGCTTTCTACGGACAAATCTCTGTAAATAAAAACACGTTACGTAATCATAATAAATTACTGATGTTATAGAACGAAGAGTTACTGATAAGCTTCCAAATGTACGGAATTTTATCGCCGTTGCTTAAAAGGTTGTTATCATTTTGGTGTCGAATGGATTTCTCAGTATTGCGAAATCGTATTAAAGTGGTATTAGAATAGTTAATAAACTCGAAAGTACTGTTTTCTGAGTCAATTACAGAAAAAAGTATGCTTCTCCGTTGACTACATATGAATTATTTTTTGACAAAGAAATAAAGAGTGCCGAGGCCTGAGCGAAGAACAAAGCAGTATTGAACGGGCTGTGTGTCAATTATTTCTACGCACTTGCTCCTGTAGTATTATCCAAATATTGTAGTAGACAGACAATATTAAAAAGATTAAAACATTTTAAAAACATCATTGGGTCCTATAACGAGACTATGTACATATCCATCCGACGTAAGAATTCTGAGAAACACATGCCACACTAAACAGTATAACTATTTTACGCTACGGTAGGCTATTCTGCTTTTTATACGGATTTCTACGTAAATTACTGCACACAAATTGAATAAGATTATATTAAAATACATGTCTATTAGCGCTATCCGAGAAATACACTGACTGACAGAGCAAATCCAACACCAAGAAGGAGTGGTCAGAACTTTATGCCAATTGCAGGGTAGACTGACGTCACTAAGGTATGCTCATGATGTGAAATGCGCCGCTGTGCTGCGCACGTAGCAAACGATAAATGGGACACGGCGTTGGCGAATGGCCCACTTCGTACCGTGATTTCTCAGCCGACAGTCATTGTAGAACGTGTTGTCGTGTGCCACAGGACACGTGTATAGCTAAGAATGCCAGGCCGCCGTCAACGGAGGCATTTCCAGCAGACAGACGACTTTACGAGGGGTATGGTGATCGGGCTGAGAAGGGCAGGTTGGTCGCTTCGTCAAATTGCAGCCGATACCCATAGGGATGTGTCCACGGTGCAGCGCCTGTGGCGAAGATGGTTGGCGCAGGGACATGTGGCACGTGGCACGTGCGAGGGGTCCAGGCGCAGCCCGAGTGACGTCAGCACGCGAGGATCGGCGCATCCGCCGCCAAGCGGTGGCAGCCCCGCACGCCACGTCAACCGCCATTCTTCAGCATGTGCAAGACACCCTGGCTGTTCCAATATCGACCAGAACAATTTCCCGTCGATTGGTTGAAGGAGGCCTGCACTCCCGGCGACCGCTCAGAAGACTGCCATTGACTCCACAGCATAGACGTGCACGCCTGGCATGGTGCCGGGCTAGAGCGACTTGGATGAGGGAATGGCGGAACGTCGTGTTCTCCGATGAGTCACGCTTCTCTTCTGTCAGTGATAGTCACCGCAGACGAGTGTGGCGTCGGCGTGGAGAAAGGTCAAATCCGGCAGTAACTGTGGAGCGACCTACCGCTAGACAACGCGGCATCATGGTTTGGGGTGCTACTGCGTATGATTCCACGTCACCTCTAGTGCGTATTCAAGGCACGTTAAATGCCCACCGCTACGTGCAGCATGTGCTGCGGCCGGTGGCACTCCCGTACCTTCAGGGGCTGCCCAATGCTCTGTTTCAGCAGGATAATGCCCGCCCACACACTGCTCGCATCTCCCAACAGGCTCTACGAGGTGTACAGATGCTTCCGTGGCCAGCGTACTCTCCGGATCTCTCATCAATCGAACACGTGTGGGATCTCATTGGACGCCGTTTGCAAACTCTGCCCCAGCCTCGTACGGACGACCAACTGTGGCAAATGGTTGACAGAGAATGGAGAACCATCCCTCAGGACACCATCCGCACTCTTATTGAGTCTGTACCTCGACGTGTTTCTGCGTGCATCGCCGCTCGCGGTGGTCCTACATCCTACTGAGTCGATGCCGTGCGCATTGTGTAACCTGCATATTGGTTTGAAATAAACATCAATTATTAGTCCGTGCCGTCTCTGTTTTTTCCCCAACTTTCATCCCTTTCGAACCACTCCTCCTTGGTGTTGCATTTTCACAGTCAGTGTAAAATGGGGAGGACGCCATACGTTGTTTCCGATGTAAGGTAACCGGTAGGTTCTTTGTCAGTTTATCGGTCAATGAGCACGAAACTCGTAGAAAAAATGTAGGCCCTAGAGGAAGCGAAATTATGTACATAACAGTTGTTTAAAGTGAAAGGACGTTTCACGTATAGTACACGGGTTTTACAAATAATCAATATTATAAGAGAAAATTAAAGAAAACTCTGTTGGTTTTCCTATAAACCCCAGTCTATTCAGTAATTTTTAAATATATCCCTCTCTGTGTGAGTATTCTCTAAATACGAAGTTTCGCCGTGATGGTGGAACAAACGGACAAACAAACAGGCACGAAAGCTAAAAGACACTAATGCGGTCTTGAGTTTACCTAAAACGAATAAATAGACCTATATGAAAAGTTGGCCAAACAAACGAAATTACAGACAGCGGACCCCATACAACTTTATTTATATAAGCCTAGATGATGAAAGTCCGAAATTTCGGAAACTTCATTCTAACACCTGATGCTATCTATCTATCGTATGGCTTTAGTGCCGGGACTGCCCGAGGCCATGTTAGGCAGATCCTCCAACGAGGGGGCACGGGGGTGGCATACGTGTATTTCTGTAGTGGTGTGTGAGTTTAGGAACACCCAGTCCCCGAGCCAGGCGAAATAACCATTTAAAGTTAAAGCCTTCCATTTCAAATTTTCAATCTGACACCGAGTGCATCACACATGGTGCTACTTGTTCCTCCGCCGAAATGACGACGTGAATTTACCGTACACAGTCTAGACACCGACATATCAGATGATCCTTTGTTTGATACGGGCAGAACAATCGTCAATTAGACGCACCACTAACAACAGCAAATCAATCCGTAGCGAACTTAGCAGTCCTTCCAAAGCGAGTCATCCAGATATGTATTACTTCACTGATGTTTTTAAATAAATAGAGAGCAACAATGGCCGTTAAGGCGTTGAAGTCTAGCAATCTTTCCAACGCGAGTCATCCAGATATTTATCACTTCACTGGTGTTTTTTAATAGAGAGCAACAATGGTCGTTAAGACGATGAAGTCCAAACGGTCTGACACCATGGTTAGCTTGTTCGAGTCCCGTTGGTCGAAACAATTTTCACCATCAGAATGTTGGCCGGCAGGGTAGGGGAGGTGGTGCTATACAATTTCTAATCACTAAATTGCGTGTCGAAAGCCTCCATTAAATTCCAAACCTGTCCGCAGTGTTCATATGGAGTGAGGGCATATGACACCGCTGATGATGATTCGACCGTCAGATGGAGACGTTAAGCAATGAGCAGACCTCTTGGTGTTATTCTAGATGAGTAGGCTATGTGTCGGCACAGGGTTTCATCCTGTCCCTTCCTACTATAATATATCACGTCATTCATTTCATCTCAGTAACTCCTCTGATGAAGTGTCCGGTTACATGGCTAAATGATTAGCATGCTGGCCTTTGGTCACAGGGGTCCTGGGTTCGATTCACGACAGGGTCGGTAATTTTAACCATCATTTGTTAATTACCCTGACACGGGGCCTGGTTGTATGTGTCGTCTTCATCATAATTATCAACAACACGACGCGCAGGTCGCCTACGGGAGTCAAATCAAAAGACCTACACCTTCCGGCACTAAAAGCCATACGCCATTTTTTCTCTGATGCGGCTGACGTCAGGAAGGGCACTCGGTCATAAAAAAACCGCCACGATAGATTCATCTCACCCCATGCCCGACCCCGCAGAGAAACGGGACAAGGGTTGGACACACAAGTAAACCACAGAGCAACACGTATGTCTCTATTAGAAACCTGGGTAGAATTAGTAAATCTATGCTGCAAAAATAATTACTTTTACAAAACAAAATACTCATACTTCAGATTACGCGACTGGAGTTTGTGAGGGTTGTTTATTTTCAATTCTTGCTTGTTTAAATTGTTTAATGATTTAAACAGATTTGAAGTTTCATGATGAGGTTTTTCTAAGCCTATGTTACCAGCAGTCCTCTGTCGCCAAAGGGGAATATAATATGGTTCTAGGGGCGCATTTATACACATTAAACATGCTCGCTCTTTCAGGTAAGAGGAAGCAATTTGCCGTCTCCTCTCCTGCTCACCGTACAGTCTGAGTCATTCAATAACACAGTTTATTATACAGAATTCAGAAGAGTGTAGCCGAAAGTAGTCCTGGATAAGAATTGCGTGAAAATATGCCTCCTAAATGATACGTTATTGACCAGAGCAAGGGCGCCGACGTCTGATAATAATTGCGGGAGAGTGGTGGTGGGGGTGGGGGGCCATGATTAACACGAACACAGGCATGTGCAATGAGGAACAACTATTAATGGAAACATTCCTCTACAATAACAATATTCACAAACAAACAGACAAAACACGACAACAATAGAGCTTGTTTCTCAAATACGCTTTTGAACGAGCTTTTCTTGCTAGAGGCTTTACGTCACACCGACACAGATAAGTCTTATGGAGACGATGGGATAGGAAAGGTCAGGGAGTTGGAAGGAAGCGGCCGTGGCCTTAATTAAGGTACAGCCCCAGCATTTGCATGGTGTGAAAATGGGAAACCAGGAAAACCATCTTTAGGGCTGCCTACAGTGGGATTCGAACCCACTATCTCCCGGATGCAAGCTCACAGCCACGCGCCCCTAACCGCACGGCCAACTCGCCCGGTTTGAACGAGTCTTATGTTCGGAGTTTTCAGTAATGTTCATAAGTAAAGAGAAACATAGAACTTGACTCATAAATACATCGAATATTTTGAAGGAATGCTTTATGTACGAAGCTATCAAATATAATCAAAAGTAAAAAAAAAAAAAAAGCACTAGCTTCATAAATACATTTTCTTAATAAATATCATTACCGTGCTGTGTATTAAGCATTTCATGTAGCCTACGTGAAAAGCTCTACCGCCCGAAGAGTCTCCATTGGGAAATGTAGTTCTCTGAAGGAATGTCCATTTTGAAACTTCATTGTTTGTTACAAAACCATCTACCACCTTCTCCGGAATTAACGTCTTAGCAGCCTCCGAAGACTGACAAACTCTACGTTTCAAGAGGACTTAACAAATAGGGGGGGGGGGGGGGAATTGCACTCCCCCCCCCAAAGATCACTTTGGAGGGCAGAAAACGCCCGCCCACCCCGCCCCCCCCCCAGCCAAATGTCTGGACTAGAGAGAGAAAGACATAGGAATACAAGCAACAAGGACAGAATGTACCATCAAGGAAACAACACTAGAATGTTTTATAAGTAATGACAATAAGGACCGAAATGTTAACAAAAAGGAAAATTAGAAGGATAATCGGTGGTTGATGTAGTATATGAAAATAAAGCCATGAGACGAAAATGAAGAAACTCGTTAATTTTCTTACGTCACACTGATACAGATATGTCTAATGGCGACGATGGGATAGGCAATGGCTAGGAGTGGGAAGGAAGTGACCGAGACTTAAGGTACAGTTTCGGCATTTGCGTCCTGTGAAAATGGAAAAGCCACAGACAGCCATTTTCAGGGCTGCCAACAGTGGGGTTCGAACCTGCTCTCTGCTCAATGTAAGCTCACAGATACGTGACCCAAACTGCGTACTCAACTTGCCCGGTACTAAGACAACCAATGCATTCAGTGCAATAAAGGGGAGGAAGTGGCAACGTACTAAAAGACTGAACAGAAGCAAGAAAAATCAACAACAAAAATGCAAAAATGGGGAGGAGGTAGTTAAAACTGAAAATGAACCTGAACTGAACACTCGTGTTCAGATTTTTATTTATTTATTACAATTTGCTGTACGTCGCACCGACACAGATAGGTCTTATAGCGATAAAAGAAATGAAATGGCGTATGGCTTTTAGTGCCGGGAGTGTCCGAGGACAAGTTCGGCTCGCCAAATGCAGGTCTTTGGATTTGACGCCCGTACGCGACCTGCAAGTCGTGATGAGGATGAAATGATGATGAAGGCAACACATAAACCCAGCCCCCGTGCCAGAGAAATTAACCAATTATGGTTAAAATTCCCGACCCTCACGGGAACCGAACCCGGTACCCCTGTGACCAAAGGCCAGCACGCTAACCATTTAGCCATGGAGGATCTCATGGCGATGACAGGATAGGAAAAGCAAGGAGTGCGAAGGAATCGACAGTGACCTTAATTAAGGTACAATCTGATGTGAAAATGGGAAACCACAGAATGAACTTCTTCAGGGCTGCCGACGGTGGGGTTCAAAAACCCAATGCAAACCGAGATCTACGTGACCCAAACCGCGCAGCCACCTGCTCGGTCCCTGTTAAGCTACTTTATGGGCGAACGGTACAACTATACAATGTATCAGAGGAATGTGAGAAGCGGGCGAAGACATAGAAAATGCATATATCCTAGACTCTACGAATTAGTTGAAGTCCAGGAAATACCTCGGATAGCTAAGTTTATCTAGCTATTGAAGGTATATCCAAGACGTAATTATGTGATGTAAGATAAGTAAATATATTAATGTATTTTTGGTGACTTTTTTTTTTCATTTTCCCTTTGCGAAAATCAAATGATAATAAATATGTCTCCCAGTCATGGCCATCCATCATCGTCTGCTAAAATTCGGACGCCAACCATCCATAATACATATCCAGTACGGTTGCTAGGTAACACTGCTTGCAGGATTGTTATGGTTACACTTCCAACACACATTTTGTCGCGTGTTTTTTTCTTTAAATGCTCTTTATTCGGGGCGTCGACCTAAAAAGATCGTTTCCCTCTACTTTGCACCATATGTTGTGAACCTGCGTGCATTTGGAAATGGCAGAAGTGTAAAGTGTTGAGTGTGAGGAAAGGAACATTGAGGACGACAAAGATACCCAGTCCCCAGGCCAGAGATCTTAATCATTTACAATTAAAAATCCATTACCCCGCCGGGAATCGAACCCGGGGCCACCGGCTGACAGGCGTACGCGTTGACCTCTACACCGCGGGGCGAACTTTTGTACCGTTACATTACAAAAATTAATTTTCGGATGGACCTCAGACACTACGTCACTAACCAATCGCAAGTATTGGTTACTAGCAAATATGCCCGTGCTTCACTAAGACATTTCACATTATATACGGATGTCTACATAAATTGCTCTACATGTTGTGAGTAAGATTATAATATTGCTTGTCTCTTACTATTATCCGAGAAACACCACCGGGAGGACCCCATACGTTGTTTGCGATGTAAGGTGAGCGTTGGGAAGTGTTGATGCAAATTACAGGCCACGATTCCTACCACAATTTACAATCGAGTTCAGGAGTTTCTATTATAACGGCAGGCTCACTTGCCTACTGCCATTCGCAATCGAGATGTGGAGTTTTCATTACAACCCCTTTTCCTAATGACAGTCAGAAACGATTTAGGAGGTTTTGATTATAATCGAGAAATGCAGCTCTATATAAAGCTAAAAACGAAGTGGATGTATTGCAAAAAATTAACATCCCTCACTAAATTGTGATGATATGAGTTACAGTTTCAAGAAAGCGGTAACAGAAGAGAAATTTAGGCGCAGGGATTCTTAGATAAGAAGATGACTTACGGTGTGATTACCTAAGCCTAAGGAGGCAAGGCAGAGACAAGAAATTAAAGCTGAAAACTGAAGTAGAAGGGTAAAAATTACAGCACATCCCAGAAAACACCTTACGCTGTGAAATAATAGGCTACACTCCGAGTACTGTTGAAATATTGTCAACCACCCTTAGAGCTATTCGAAGACGATTGTAACCTCCAACAGTATTCTCCAAATATCCCGCAGAATGGCAGCTTGACGTCTATCACGCCTTCTAACTAACGAACAACCACGAGTTTACAGGAGTAGTGACGAAAATGGCTTATGTTACTTTCCTGCTCGCAAGTAGCTAGAGACGTTGCTATGGTAACCGGTAGGTTCGTTGGTGGTTGTGGTGGTTGTTTTAAGTGGAAGTACAACTAGGCAACTCAGTGCATGAAACCCGCAGAAAATAGTAATTTTCTCCGTCATTTGAAAAGTAAGCGAAACATAACAAACGTTGTTAAAAATGAAGAGGAGTTTCATATAACGTCTTCGTATTTTACAGAAAATCAATAGTATGAGAGAAAATTGAAAAATCCTGTTCTGGTTTCCGTATAAACCTCCAGGCTATTCAGTGATTTTTAAAATGATATGCATATCTAAACCTGCTTCTGGATGAGTATACTCTAAATATGAAGTTTGGTCGAGATCTATCCAGCCGGTTTCGCCGTGATGATGGAACAGTCGGACAAACAGACACGAAAACTAAAAACCACTGATACGGTCTTGAGTTGATCTAAAACGAAGAAATAGCTGACAAATTGATAAAATAAACGAAATTACAGACAGCGGACCCCCTTAAATTTTATTTATATAGATTATTACAATAAATTACTGATAGCCCCAGTTGACAGTTACCTGTGACTAGGAGGAGGTTATTCGATTCATTCATATTGACCAGAGACTTGACCGAACACCATGATTTTGGTGCTATTAATGTAACATTACAACAATTAAAGAATCTGTACCCACACTCTGGACTACTCCCTTCAGCAAAAGAGATGCAATATATTAAAATTTCAGTTCACTAAGTTAAAATCTGCAAAATATCTAAAGTGTCTCTTTATACGATCAAGTTACCTAAATCTCTCCGCGCCCTCATTAAATCTTTCTGAAAGGTCTTAACTAGACGTGAAAGCGTTTACAGGCCGGGTTGAAAGGAACAAGCTTCCAGCTAATTCAAGCGAATTGCGCCTCAGCTCCGAACACGAGTTTTATACATGCAAAGCCTCTTTCAAATGCCATGAAAATTAAACTTTAAAAAGATCACCTTTCAACGTGTTATATTACTCTGCGTAATATTCTATTTTAAGCAGCAGTGAAGCCCAACTAAAGGAACGTGAATGTACTAATTTTCGGACGCAATATCTCATGCTAGGAGATGCGCTACATCAAGGGCACCTGAAATCATAAAAAATAAATATTTTCCTTTAATATTCTATTACAATTTAATTTAGAAGATCCTCATTATATTATTCGTTGAAAAACTCGTCTCATAAACAAGTTTTCAAAGTTTACTAATCATTCTTTCATTCTTAATCTGCTTATCCTCCAGGGTTAGTTTTTCCCACGGACTCAGAGATCCCACCTCTACCGCCTCAGGGGCACTGTCTTGGAGCGTGAGATATTGGGTCGGGAATACAACTGGGGAAGATGACCAGTAATTCGCCCAGGTGGCCACACCTGCTATGCTGAACAGGGGCCTTGGTGGAGATGAGAAGATTGGAAGGGATAGACAAGGAAGAGGGAAGGAAGCGGCCGTGGCTTTAAGTTAGGTACCATCCCGGCATTTGCCTGGAGGAGAAGTGTGAAACCACGGAAAAGCACTTCCAGGATGGCTGAGCTGGGAATCTACTCAGCTGACCGCCCGAGACTGAGTGGACCCCGTTCCAGCCCTCGTACCACTTTTCAAATTTCGTAGCAGAGCCGAGAATCAAACGCGGGCCTCCGGGGGGGGGGGCGCTAATCACACTCACCAATACACCATAGAGGTGGACAGTGTACTAACCTAATATCAAGAACAGTTACATGCATGGCGAAATGAGGTGGAACAATATTTTAAAGAAAGGGTGTATTCTGCCCGAAAGCAGGACCTCCGCAGAGGTGTGCCTGAGCCGGAGTTTAAGTACTGTGGGGTGGCCAGATCCTTTTCGTTCCTCCATTCTTTTAAACCTCACCAACAGCGCGTGGCAACCCATCCAAAACTTGACCACGCCCAGTGTTGCTTAACTTCGGAGATCTCACGGTATCCGGTGTTTCAACAAGGCTACGGCCGTTGGCGAAAAATATGGAAAGAAATTTAATGCCAAAAAGGAACGAGATAGTGATCACAATTAGAAAGAAGGAGACACCTACGAAAGGGTTAATGCTTGGAGGGTAACAGCTTAGAATGGTAGAGAGTTTCAAGTACCCGGGAAGTATCATAGAGGAAAGTGGAAGAAATGATCAAATAATCGAGCGTGGAAGACAAGCGGGAGCGTTCCTGAAAAGTGTCAGAAGCTTGGTTTGGAGCAAAGATGTCCGTCAGAGAATCATAAGAGTTATATACAGAACATACGATGGACCATTCTGACGTATGCAGCAGAAACTTGGACAATGACGCTGAGAGCCGTGACTAGGATACAGGCAAGTGAGATGCAATTTCTGAGAACCAGGGTAGGAGTAACAAGAATGTATAAGATGATAAATGAGAAGGTTAGAGATATAGTAAAAGCAGAGCCACTACAGAACAGGATAGGAGCATTTAGACTTCGATGGTATGGACACATAAGGAGAATGACAGAAAAGGATACCCAGGAGGATGCACGAAATTGAGATAACAGGAAAACGACCAAATAAATAAATAAATAAATAAATAAATAAATAAATAAATAAATAAATAAATAAATAAATAAATAAATAAATAAATAAATAAATATAATTAAATACTTTCTCCGTCCCACTAACAATTTTCGTAGGTTTCAAAGACGGCGAGGTAGCCTCACAGGAAGCTGGCATATTTGAGCATAAGACTGAGCTCTCATCGAACGCATCTGTATCGACTGATTTGAAAAAAGACCAAGAGACAGGTAGAGAAAAGGAGTGGAGGTGTATGTACAGAGAAGAAAGGACTGGGCAAGAGTGACGAGCAGGAAGTGGTGGGAAGACAAGAGGAGATGGGGAGGCTTGTGTTCCAAGTAGACCCGGCCAACAGCTGGAAACTGCATACAATGATTACTAATCTTAGTCAAATATTTTTTCATTGTTCAGAGGTTAATACTGAAATTTAAGCATTTTTAAAACCAATCGATACAGAAGGGTTCGTTGAGAGCACAGCCTCATGCTCAAATATGCCAGCTTCCTGCGAGGCAAATTTCCACCACCACGCTGTCTTCGAAACCCACAAAACTAGTGGGACGGAAAAATGTATTTATTTATTTATTTTTTATTTATTTATTTATTTGTTTGTTTTCGTTTGGAACTAATTAAGACCACGGGGTTAGTTTTGACTATACATGAGTCTTGGCCAGAAAGCTTTCATTTTCTAGTTTTGTGTCAGATTCCTCTCCTCTGCTCAATTCGGTTTGATGGTCCCTGGGGTCTTCTTGCTGGTGAGGTACACTGGGAAGGCGTAGTGACCCGTCGGAATTGGGATCTGTCCTGTATGGTGTTTAGTGGAATGTCTAATTGTTCTAAGTCAGATTTCACTGCGGTAATCCACTTGTTATTGGAAAATTTCCGTCTGCGGCTGCGCTGAAGATCTTGTTGGTGAGCTTACAGGGGCCCATGTGGGTCAAGTGGCCGTAGAAGGCTAGTCGCCTTTCCGTCGTGGGTGTGATTATGTATTCCTGATGGTTACAGAGCTCATTGTTGTGCGTGACCCTATCGGCGCCATCCTCTTCTACGGGTCATGATATTCTCCTTAAGATTTTCCGTTGTTTAAGCTCTATTTTTCTGAGTGGTCATCAAGAGACATAGAGAGGCGTAGAGCACAGAGAAATTAATGATGATGCTTGCTGTCTAAAGGGGTCTAACATCTAGGTCATCGGTCCCTAATGGTACGGAATGAGACAAAATATAATGAAAATTTAAGATTTAAAAATTCATCCAGAATCCAGCTCACAATAAGTTATTGAAAGTTAAAATCCTAAATTGATTCACTGACTAGAATTCAAAAAGACGAGCATGAACAATGGATATGAATTTAAAACAATGAGTGGATCCGACCCGTGATGTCTCACCTTCCCAGGAACTATATTACTCACCAAGGCACTGGTTCCAAAGCACAATCTTGAATCGGTGATGCTTGTTGTCTAAAGGCGTCCAAAATCCAGGTCAACGGCCCCTCATAATCGCTAGTACAGTAGAACCATGGTATTTCTCATGTTGCGGCACTACTCGAAAGTAGCGTAGACTCAAGGTGTTCCACACATTATGGCACTAATCACAAGTACTGTAAACCCACAATGAACTGCTCGCTGTTGCTACTGATCACAAGTAGTTTCATGGTTCTAATTCAATCATCCCTTGGTCGCCGCTTTTAGTCGCCTCTTACGACAGGCAGGGGACACCATGGGTGTATTCTTCGTCTGCGTCCCCCACCCACAGGGGGTATTATTATTATTATTATTATTATTATTATTATTATTATTATTATTAACACAATTTGCTTAAGGTCGCACTAACACAGATTTTACGGTCACGATGGGATAGAAAATTGTTAGAAGTTCCCTCTTCCCTGGCTTCTACCTCTTCCAAATTTGCCATCGAACGACAGTGGGGTTCGAACCCACTACCTCAGAAATTCAAGCTGACAGCTAGGTGACGCAAATCGCGTAGCCACTCGCTCGGCTACTATTAAGATAAGAAAGGAAATGCATGCAAAATAAAGCAAGGAAATCGCATACGCCTACCAGCTGAAGTGTCAAAACGTAGTAAACCATTAATGAGGAAGGAAAATTCAATGATGAAAAATCAGACATACAAGCACCTAAGTCAAGTAAGTCTGGACATAAAGCGATCGAAACAAACAAAACAACATAAAATTCGCTAAATCTAGACAACCCACCTAAACATTTGGATTAAAATCAGGTGGAGAGAAAACTCTTCGCAAAGCTGTGTGACAAAAATAACAACAACAACCGAGATATGTTGCATCAATAAGCGAAGAATACGTTTCCAGGGCAGAATTGTTGGCGATGATTTCCATTATATGAATCACATAATACCATCAGATTCAAATTTCTGTAGGAGATGACGAGAATTTGCTTTGGATAGGCCTACCTAATTTTCGTCCGCCTCTGTGGTGTGGTACCTAACTTAAGGCCACTGCCTTCCCTCTTTCCTGGCTTATATCTCTTCCAATTTTGCCATCCCCCACATGGCCTCTGTTCATCATAGCAGGTGAGGACACCTGGGCGAGATACTGGTCCTCCTTCCCAGTTGTATCCCCGACCCAAAGTCTCATGCTCCAGGACACTGACCTTCAGGTGGTAGAGGTGGGTCCCTCGCTGAGTCCAGAGAAGAAAATCAATCCTGACGGGTAAACTGATTAAGAAAGAAATGCAATTTTTATGACCACGTTGTACTGATGCCTTTGCTGGCAGGACCTAGTGTTTACAGTGTACTACGTCTTCTTGTGTATTGGGCTAGAGCAATTGTGTTACTTTCATTGATCTGACTGTCTTATCCTTGGCTTTCACAATAATGAAAGTGACTGAGGTATGAGCGATGATAGTAATGCCATTCCTTATGCAGCCAGTCCCTGCTATGAATGGTGTGAAAATGTTGCCCATTGGGTCAGTAGGCTTGGCAGACTGATATGTAATTGAAACTTCTGGCTCGGTGAGGAAAGCAACGGGAAACTACATCGCTCCTCATTTCCCTAGTACGCCTCTTCAGTAATGCCTAGCTCATCTATGACAGTTGATGGCGGAGCTGTTGAGGATCCAACCAGCCTTGAGGCTGAAGACTACTGGAAAATAAACTTTCAAGGTATTAGGTCGTATTCAGTACATATGGTGGAGCCTTCGTGCCTCAGGCGGCAGCGCGTTGGCCTCTCACCGCTGGGTTCCATGGTTCAAATCCCGGTCACTCCATGTGAGATTTGTGCTGGACAAAACGGAGACGGGACAGGTTTTCCTCCGGGTACTTCAGTTTTCCCTGTCATATTTCATTCCAGCAAGACTCTCCACTATCATTTCATTTCATCTGTCAGTCATTAATCATTGCCCCAGAGGAGTGCGACAGGCCTCGTCAGCCGACACAATTCCCATCCTCGCCGCAAGATGGGGGCTTCATTCATTCCATCCCTGACCCGGTCAAAGACTGGAAAACAGGTTGTAGCCTTTCATTTTCAGTAAATGTGGTACTTATCGAAGGGAAAAGTACAGAGCAAATATGGCAAATCGGACAGCAGGGGGAATATAGTCCATTTCGCCCAGAATACGTGAAGTTAAGAGTAATTACTTCAACGGACACTAAATTAAAAATTATTCAAGGAATAATAATGAAAACGTACGCCATCAACTGAACAGCCGGTTTTTAGTATTTTGTCCCATTGCCTCTCAAAAGTTTAAATATACATTCTTTCTCAATTGTCGAGATCTCATTTTCAAATACCACAGCACTGATAACGTCTGACAAAACAAATCAGTACAGTTTTGTCCTGCTTCGGTATGAGCACGTGTGCTGTGTGGTGAAACTCGATCACCAATCTGAGGTAGTAACTTCTTTGTCACTTGAAACGATTTTCTCTCACACGAATAAGACCTGCACATTAAAGAAACCGCATGTTAAAGTTGACAGTCTCAAAGCTTTGTTAATGACGTCGTCTTCTACCGATTTTCCCATATCTGTGGGGTCGTGGGCGAGACCTTTGACGCCAGCCCTATACGGAGGGATGTAATGACTTGCGTATTTCTGCGGTGGTTGGTAGTGTAGTGTGTTGTGTGAATATGAAGAGGAAAATGTAGGAAAAAAGATGAACACCCAATTCTCGAGTCAGGAGAATTAATCACACGCGATTAAAATCCCCGATCCGGTCGGAAATCGAACCCGGGACACTATTGACCGAAGGCCTCTACGCTGACCATTCAGCCAATAAGTCGGACAAAGCTTTGTTAATGACTAACTTATATTTCTTAGAGAACTCTTTACATTAACATGACTCTTTGAAAGTAACTTTAGAATTGTTAAAAATATTGTACCTAGTGACAAATGTGAACTGGTTTTGAGTAATAATATTCCCGTAAAGCCAGAGTGTATGTTCTTGTATAAGTTACGTACATTAAAAGTGAATGAAAGTAAGAAAAATAATAAACTGAACTTATGTATTAAATTATAAGTAGATTTTATAAAAAAGATTTGTGCTAAAATATAGCCCGTCAATTTTAAAAACTAAATCTTGGCGTTTAATTTCTGACGGAACTGTTTTCAATTTTATTGATTTTAAAATTATCTTCGCAACTGTTAAATAGTACCACGAGTGAATCAAAGTGAACTTTTGTAATTCGGAATTTAAAATGGAGAAAATTAAAACTTTTATAAATTTGTTTGTGATTTGTGCTTAAATCTAAACTTTCAATTTTTAAAGCTTTCAGAATTTCACAGTCCCACTTTGTCCCTCCAGCAACTGTCTCACTTTGAGCCTTCAAAAAAAAAAAATTGATGAGCTTGTTACATCACCAGAGTGAACCGCAGCTGAGAAATATTTATATAGATGTACTCAATTAAGGTGTCTAACTGCAGCATACAGATGAGAACTGTGTGAAGCATTTAAAATATGAGAGTTGCGGATGAACACTCCATTCATTTTCGATAATCTTCATTTATTCATTCATGCACTGCGAGATGAGAAGAGTGCTCGGTGAACCTGGGGAATTCTGTTAACAATTAATTTGAGGGGATCAATAAAACAGGCCATGCATTGTTAATTGGACAAATCAGCACGGTGGTGTCCCATAGGAAGTCATTTGCACTGAAACTTTGCAAGTTAATACCTCCAGAGACAATACTTTATTTGCTCTGTGATGGAGGATATTCGATAACGACTGCCATTATTGTGAACAAATGCCAGAGCATCAATATACACAAGTTAAGTCAAAACAATTCCAATCAAAGCGAAGTGCTTTTTGAAATGGCACAACAGTTAATGTGTATCAGCCAAATCTATTTTGAAATACTGGCACAATGAGAAAGTTTTTAAAATATTTAATTATTTTACGGTAGTAATCAAGTGATCCGCAGTGCGTAACGGGGAAACGAATGTAACATTTCACTCGCTTTAGGTTTAGTGATTCTAACACAGCTCCAGCCTTTTTAACAGTATGTAGTACTCGTAACAATAAAATACAATAAAATTATGCGGCCGAAGGAGGATAAACCATCACTTCTAAGTGCTAAATCCTAAAACGGCATATTCTCAAATTCTTCCCACATCCTAGTGAGATCGCGGATGCAGACTGTGTCACGCATTTTTATTTCACCCTGTTTTACAGCCGGATACCCTTCTGACGTCCGTCTCCAGGGCTAAATGGTTAGCATGCTGGCCTTTGGTCACAGTGGTCTCGGGTTCGATTGTTGGCAGGGTCGGGAATTTTAACGATCATTGGTTAATTTCGCTAGCACGGGGGCCGGGTGTATGTGTCGTCTTCATCATCATTTCATGCTCATCACGACGCACAGGTCGCCTACGGGTGTCGAATCAAAACACCTGCACCTGGCAAGTCGAACCTGTCCTCGGACACTCCCGGCACTATACGCCATTTAATTTTACTCTTTTGACACCAACCCTTTGTTGAAGAATGTATTCACTATTACTTGTTTCTGTGGTGGCTTATAAGTGTGTGTGAGAATATGAAATGGATACCCACCAGTCCCCGAGTCAGAGAAATTAATCAGACGAGACTGAAATCCCCGACCCGACCGAGAAGGGAAGCCGGGATTTTCTGATCCGAAAGCCTTAACACTGATCATACTTCCAAGAAGCAAGGCGTAATTCGTAAATAATAATAATTAGTCCGACTCGTTGACTGAATGGTAGCGTACTGACATTCAGTTTAGAGGGCCCCGGGTTCGATTTGCAACCGGGTCGGGGATTTTAATCACTTCTGATTAATTCTTCTGGCTCGGGGACTGGGTGTTCGTATTCAGATAACATACCACACTACCAACTACCATAGAAACACGCAATAGTGATTACATCCCTCCATATAGGGTTGGCGTCAGGAAAGGCATCCGGCCGTAAAACAGGGCAAAATTCACATATGTGTGACGAAGTTCGCACCAGCAACCCACATGTGTGGAAAAAGTGGTAGAATAATAATAATAATAATAATAATAATAATAATAATAATAATAATAATAATAATAATAATAATAATAATAATAATAATAATAATAATACACTTTACTTAGTCCTATAAGGAAATATTTGAAAATTGTTCTTCCACCATCCCCCCCTCCAACATCCTATGGGTATCGCGTCTGCAAGCATTTAATTTAATAATAATAATAATAATAATAAACAGAAGGTTACAGTTCTGTGAACATTTATTAAGGATGGACAATAACAGACTAAGGAAACGAATCTTTGAATTCTCCAGGAAGATAGAGCTGGAATTGTTTCGAAAAGCGAGGATGGACTTGAAGATGCGGGTTCCGGAAGATTATATAATGGACAGAAATCAATTTAGAAAACTTGTCAAAAAGATTCCGCTGTTTCCAGGAGACTGGGAAAACAATAGTCAGGAAAAGGAGATCCTATGCAGAAGAAAAGAAGAAAGAACTGGGGAAAAGAATGAAAATATAATGGCAGAGATTCAAGGCAAAGAAGACTAAAAATACTGCCAAACGTGGTCCTTAGACGGCCGAAACGAAAAATATAATTTAAAAATTAAAAAACTCGTGACCACCTCCCTAGATGGTGCGTCTCTTTTCAGGTGAGCTGCATGTAGGCCTACTCCTTTTTAAACTTTTAAGTCGCTTTCCGTCACACCGACGGAGTTAGATGTTTTGGCGACGACGGGGTAAGAAAGGGTTAGGAGTGGGAAGTAAGCGATCGTGGCTTTAATTACGGTACACCCCCACCACATGCGTGGTGTGAAAATGGGAAACCATATTCAGGGCTGCCGACAGTGTGATTCGAACCCACTATCTCCCGAATTCAGCTTGACAGATACATGACCCTCCTGCCATTCTTAAATGTCTGGAGTGCCATGAATCTTACCATAGCGACAGAGGACGACAGCTACTAATGCTAACCATTACGCTAAGTATGTGAAATAATAATAATAATAATAATAATAATAATAATAATAATAATAATAATAATAATAATAATAATAATATAGTTGTGACTGGTAAGGCAGGTCAAACTTCCGGCGGAATTATTGACTGCAGCACGATTATCAGTTAGTAGAGCACAGTGTTGAGTTCATTTAACATTCGTAATGCGTGGGCTCCTATTATTACTGTACAAAATCCAAAATGCAAGCTCATAATGCCGCGTGAACATTGATGCCATGTGCCTAACCCCACAACCACCGGCTGGTTCACACGTCGAGTTTCATAATTCAAGTTGATAATTCCAGCCTTTATACGAGTACCTTTTTGCTGAAGTTGACGCCTGATTATAGGCTACCAAAACCGATTCTCACTACTTTAATATCTGATACATCCAGATGGATTTATTCCCGGTCCACTCAGTTTCGTACAAGAAATTTTGTCTAAAAACTACAGAATGCTAAATTCCGTTAGCAAATGTACTTCCTTCTTTCAAATTACCGTCTTGCAACTACGAACTCATTACATTAGACGGTAATAATAATAATAATAATAATAATAATAATAATAATAATAATAATAATAATAATAATAATAATCCGCCACCGTGTGTGTGGTGGCTAGTGTGATTAGCTGCCACCCCAGGAGGCCCGGGTTCGATAAATAGCTTTCCCAAGAAATTTGAAAAGTGGTACGAGGGCTGTAACGGGATGCACTCAGCCTCGGGAGGTCAAGTGAATAGAGGGATTTCGATTCCCACCTCAGCCATCCTCGAAGTGATTTTTCGTGGTTTCCCCCTTCTCTAGGCCAATGCTGGTGTGATACCTAATTTAAAGCTAATGCCGCTTCCTTTCCTCTTCGTTGCCTATCCTTTCCAATTTTCCCATCCTTCACAATGCTCCAGTTCAGCATAGCAGGTGATGCCGCCTGAGAGAATTCCTGGTCCTCCTCAACAGTTGTACCCCCAACCAAATATCTCACGCTCCAAGACACTGCCATTGAAGTGGTAATTAATATTAGTATATTTGATGCATACACACGGCAATTATAAATGTTTATTTTAGTATAGAGCTTCACAAAATGTTACCCACACGTTTGTGTGGGCTGGGACTGAAGTGTGCTAACCTTATTCTTATTCCTCAACTAATAAATTGCCCAAGAAAAGGAATATACGGTATTATTTCCTTAATATATGAATACAGAGTAGCGTGTAATTAAATAACAGCTATATTTACAGCAATTATTTAACATACACCATAGATTTGTTTTGATATAACCTTTAAATTTCAGGAATATATTGTTCTTCATCTATCAAGAACCCAACATACAGGTCAAAAATTTATTTTGACAGACATTTCACAACTATACACCTTCTTGATACCCTAAGTAAGAAGGAAATCTATGGAAGTGGCACTCTTATGATGAACAGAGTGGAAAATAAAACATTTAAACCCGACAAAGAGATGGTAAGAGGTGAAGTTGAGGAGGTATGCCGATCAGATGATGGAATGTATTTAATTTGAGGGAAGGACTCGAAAGTGGTGACCATGGCCTCAAATTTGCATGGAGAAACCACACTTCATGAAGTAGAGAGATGGGACAAAACGGAAAAGAAGTACATTAAAGTACCAATTCCAAACGCACCCAAAAAATAATGAAAAGATGGGCGGTGTCGATACCTGCGATCAGCTGTTGGAAGAGTACTGAACTTTCTTTAAAACAAGGAAGTGGACACTGAAAACCGCTATTCACCTTATTGATCTGGCGACCGTTAATGCGTGGATGGAGTACAGGAGAGATGCTGCATGCAATGGAGATGCGAAGAAAGGCATTCTTGATCTAATGAAATTTCGATTAGCCTTGCTGAAATACTTATTGCATAAACCGACTTAGTGTATTTTCAAGAGGAGGAAGAACAAGAAAGGGATCCACCAACAAGAAGATGTGTGCACCACTCCCATGTGTGGACAAAATGCTCGAAGGTTTTGAGCACTGGCCAGCTGCTGAACTGCCAACGGCACGCATGGGCCGGATGACCAGCTGATCCAGCCGAAGTGCGATATACTAAGTGTAATATTTACCTATGCCTAACAAGTAAGAATAAGTGTTTCAGGAAATTCCACAAGAATTGATGGAGAAAGCGTAGGCATTTTTCACAATCATTTATTATTTTCTTCAAAATTTGGGGCAATTTCTCACTGCTTGTATTGTATATATTATATAAATAAATAAATAAACAAATTTGATGTGGTAGAACGTGTATATTATATCTACCTTCAATATCCTTCTAGAAAAATTATTTCATTGCTATATTAATAAATATAAACTGAACTTTACAAACTTCACTAGTTCTCCACTAAAACGACCGAGTATAGACCCAGCCCACACAAATGTGTGGGTCATAAACAACAACAACAACAACAACAACAACAACACTGATATAACGTTCCACCAATTAGTTTTACGGTTTTCATAGATGCCAAGGCAACGGAAATTTCATTCTGCAGGAGTTCTTTTAGCCGCGGTAAATCTACCGATACGACACTAGTGAATCCGGGCAACAAACTGAGCCAGGATCAAATTCAGTCGATCATCACTGACATACTTTTAGGGTTGTCGCCGAGATGCCAGATTCCCTATCAGTGTTTACGTAGTCTATCCTTAAATGATTTCAAAAAGCGTGGAAATTTATCAAACATTTATTTCCCTTAATAAATTATTCAAATCCCTAATTCCCCTTCCTACAAATTAACAATTTCCCCAACTTGTCCTCTTGAATTCCAACTTTACCTTCATAATGATCTCTCCTACCTTTAATACCTCCACTCCAACTTATTTGTATACTAATGTCATTCCACGCCATCCCTCCACTGACAAATTTGAACATATGCTTAGACGAACAACACGTCTTCTTACTCCCAAAGCCGGGCTGAGTGGCTCAGACGGTTAAGGCGCTGGCCTTCTAACTCCAACTTGGCAGGTTCGATCCTGGCTCAGTCCGGTGGTATTTGAAGGTGCTCAAATACGACAGCCCCGTGTCGGTAGATTTACTGGCACGTAAAAGAACTCCTGCGGGACTAAATTCCGGCACCTCGGCGACTCCGAAGACCTTAAAAAGTAGTTAGTGGGACGTAAAGCAAATAACATTATTATTATTACTTACTCCCAAATATTCCCAGCCGAAAGTTTGCAACATTTTCGTAACACTATTATTTTGTCAGAAATCACCCACAATAAACCGTGGTACTGTTTTCCTTTGGTTCTTTTTCATTTCGCGTATGAAGTAATCGTGGTGTGGGCCCCAACATGCTAACTTTGCCTCAGCAAGCCAACGTTGTACCGTCGGAGACACTCATGCCCGGTTTCACCAACCTTCGTCAAGGGAGATGACAATCGTCAAATATTTGATGGTCCGTGAAATCCACTTTTTACGTTTCTCCAACATCCATTTTCACTGATGATCATCAAATCCTTCCTCAACTTTGAAGAATGGTTTTTCGTTCGTCAAGTCACTTGACGATCCTCAAGTTAATTAAAATGGCTACCATGCTGTAAACATATGGTAATGTTCATTGCAATTTAGACATATCTACTCCTGTCAAACTGACGAACGGTCACAGACTTGATGTAAATTCAAGGAAGTGTGATCAGGCGAAATAAATAACTAACAACATTGCTGTCGTTAAGTCGAGGTGAGCTACCACAAGTGAAGTCAAGTAAAGGTCCGCTGCATATCGCATATCTCAACAGCAAACTTTATGACTATAGCTCCAACGGAGGATGATTATTACTTCGGTATTGCGCATCGGCAATACAAGCAGTGCTAGTGTACGATGAATTGAAGTGCAATGCAATGGTTTCGTGATAACAGGTTTGCTCTACATATGAAGTGAGAATAGTCGTCATTTGGAGTGTTGTTAAATAGTGCCTTGTAAAGTGGAGGAATACGATAGTTTTGTTCTGGACATTAATATTGTACTGTATCTACTCCCTAATTATTTGTCGTTCTATGTTTTTCCTCTCTTAATTTTATTTGAGAACGTGAGTGCACTAAGTGAAAAACAGGTTTTCTTCTCAATTATTATTGTGCTCATTTATATGTTAAAACTCGTATTGCAAAATGGGAGAGAATTTCGACGCTGAGATTATGTATATAGAACTGTTGGAGAATCTTGGACCTGAAAGAGTAATTATGGAACGAAATGACCATTTCCACACGATGGACGATTCGAAATTTGTTATGAGGTACAGGCTTTCTAAACAAGTGACTTTGAAATTATTAGAACAAATTGAAGCAAGGCTTGAATATCCCACTAATAGGAATAGACCACTCACTCCTATCCAGCAATTGCTTCTGACACTCCGTTTTTATGCTACTGGCTCTTTTCAAATAGTAATTGGAGATACAAATGGAGTTTCGAAAGCTACAATAAGTAGATATATCAAGAATGTGTCTGAAGCAATCGCCTATTTAGGACATCACTATGTTTGTTTTCCTAGCGCAGATGAAGTACGTGCTGTTATTCAGGAATTTTATGGTATATGTAATTTTCCGGGTGTAATAGGGGCAATTGACTGTACTCATGTACCAATACAGTCTCCTGGCGGTCATAATTCGTAAATGTTTCGCAACAGAAAACAATATTTTTCCATTAACTTTCAGACCATTTCTGACGCGAATCTACTGATTAGAAATGTAGTAGCACGATGGCCCGGCTCGGTACACGATAGCTTCATTTTTGATAACTCAGAAATCAGAATGATGTTCGAAACAGGAAGAATACCAGAAGGGCATTTATTGGGTGATAATGGTTACAATTTAGCTCCCTATCTTCTAACTCCCTTTTTGAATCCAAGGACTGAAGGTCAAGAAAACTACAACAAAGCTCATATGGAGACAAGAAACACTGTGGAGAGACAGTATGGGGTGTGGAAAAGGAGGTTTCCTGTGCTATCGTTACGATTAAGAACAAAAGTAAGAACTGCATTAACCATCATAGTAGCCACTGCTGTTCTTCACAATATTGCAATACAAACTAGAGAGGAGGATCCCCCCGAGGATCAAGAGCTTCGTGAGTATTTGCAAGAGAAAAGAGCTCATGACAGAAATTATCTTATATTTGATGCGGTACTTGTCCCCGCCGTAGATGTTCCTCGTGACGGTGCGCCTGCTGCTCTTCGTCAAAGGATTGTTGAAACTCATTTCCTCTAAGAAAGTAGTCAAGTTAAACAAACAAATTCGCAAGCATTTTAATGAAATGTTCTTACACAATGATATGAACTTATTTTTATTACATTTTAACTAATTTCCTTTCAATTTACTGGCAATTTAAATTGTGTCTACATCAATGTAATTTTTGTTAGTTCACTTTCACCGATATGTATTTTGTCACATAATGCAGAGATGCAAATTATTGTTCTCTAGCACTCCCTTGTATTGGACGAGAGAAAAATAAAAAAATAGTTTAAATACTAGTGATACTACATTATTAATAAATAATTACTTGTTCAAATACTTGGCAAGTTTTTCTTGCAACACAGATGTTTTAAGCTTGAGAACGTGTTCCTGAGTCGCTGACTATATTTACAAACATATAAAACTGCATTTAACTTGAAAATCTGACTATCTGCATTTATAATGGAAAATCTGAAAATTAACATTCATTAAATAAAATACACACTCGTCGAACCCTGTACTCACACTTACTTGTTACCTGCTTACTTACACATACGTTATTTGAAGGGCGCCAGCTGTCACTCAGTACAGCAATAATAGAATGAGACTCTTGACTATCTCTAGGGTGTGGGGTAATAAGCTTACTTTTGACAACATACCATACAAGTTCTGGGAAAAGGAGATTGGCGTTCGGTTTCCCCATTAATTTTGAGGTTAAGATATTTTACTGTCAATGAAATGAAACTATGAATTCGTTTGATAGAACAATATATATTCTTTAAATAATATATCAAAAAATAGTGAGTCTTGTTGCGATAAAACAGATGAGAATATGAAATTATGACATTGCAAATGAAAGAAACTAGGCATGAATTTGAATTCTTCTTGACCGGACATTTAACAATTTATACGAAATATTTCCCTCACTGATTCACTTGACTGTACCTTCAACACTTTGAGTGTAATTACGACGTAATCCATTGCTCTGGTGTTTACTGTAGATGTGTCACGCCTAACGTGGTGATACATCCTTGCGACTGCTTCTTCTCCATATCATCTGACTTCTTTGTAAGTCAATATGGTATGACCTCTTGGTAGGTCCAGGGTTGCCCTCTCTGACTCCTTGGTAAGCCTTGCGTCCGCGTCTTCCACTAAGTGACGGACCAACCATTTGGTCTCACTCTCTCAATGACCAATAATTAATGGCTCACTGAGTCTTCTCCATCTCTCGTTCACACTCGTTGGCTGACCACCTAAGGCCTCTTGATCTAGTAGACTACTTCACTGTACTGCATGCGTATAAGTAATGACTGACGCTACAATATGGAGCTACCTTATATAGAAGTTGGTTGACACAACTACGTAATCTCCAGAAATAACAATGACATACTCCCACCTACGCGACAGATATTACATCCAGTGGTGAAATAGCCCCGCGGCGATTGAGTCGATGCGCGCATATCTAAATAAATACGATGACATAGCCAAGGCGCGGCGATGACTTGGCAGAATCGCCAACACTATTGCACAATGCACCAACGTCACATCCCATCTCTGATATATACAACAATTCTCACTTTACAGGTATTGAGTGTTATACTACACATACGTATATATGTATACATCTAAGTGCAATCTTGCAAGCAACAGGCAATTGCAAAATTGAATAAAACGGATAATTACAACAATAGTACAATATCACAGATAACATAATAATAATACTGACATAATAATAATAATAATAATAATAATAATAATAATAAAATACAGATAAAATCATACAATAATAAAAATACAGATATCATCTTGTAACGGGATTTGAACCGTTACAAGCTTTTCATTTTCTTGTTTCATGTGTTCAGTTCTTTCTGCATTTCAAGAAGCCGCATTTCTGAATCATGTTTTTCTTTTAAGTTCTTCAACTCTAGGTTGCATAGTTTTCGTCTTTCTTCAGACAGTTCGGAAAGTTTCTCACGGGCTTTGGCAGCTTCGGTCTTTTTCACTTTATATAATTTGGGCCTATTCCTTGCACTCCACGGATTCTTCGAAGTAGTTGACACTGGTGTCAGCTGCGATATCAGTACTTGCTCGGTAGAAACAGGAATCGGAGAAACAGCTGACGTCACTGATTCTTCATGAGGTGTGATCTCCGACATAGCAGAGAGGTTATGTGTCGCACTTGTTTCATCTCCACAGCATCCTTCGCGACCGGTGTTATCTATTTTATCTATATAGAAAGCGTCGCAGTCAAACTCGTTAGGAATGGGCTCCACTTGCTCACAGTTAATAGATAATAATTGGGAAGAGGTTTCATCTAATGATGAGGTTTCAGCTGCTCCACCTCCCGTTTTATGCATGTTGATCTTATCCTGGACCTTCTGTTGTTTCGACCTGCGCTTAAAATTGTCATAAAATGACTTCAGCTGCTTCGTAGATTTTTTTTTAACAAAATCTCTAGCATTAAACATGTCTGTTAATTGTTCCCAAGCTCTTTCCTTCTCTTTTACAGTCACACCATCAGTTCGCTTATTTTCTATTACATCCTTATTTTCAGCAACTAACCTTACATTAATGCCTTCTCTTCTTTGGAGAAATTCTCTCCCCTTTTCTTAAAAGTTTCTTTCTTGTCCATTTCTTCTTAGTAGTTATCAAAACAATATTAAATAACTAACTTTTAGATATGAGTTAATTCAATAGAGAAACATAACATAACTCGCGGGAACTGAATTATATTGCTTCCTAACCCTCTTTTGTTTTACGAGCGAATCAGAAAGGCCAACATACATTCATTTGTCATGGAAACCGAAATATTATTCTGACAAAGCGTCATATTTGACGAAGCCTCAAATAAAGCCAGTCTGCGTTGGTGAAACGCTTCTCATTTTAACGAATCGTCAAACCTTGAGCGACCGTCATATTTGATGATCATCAAGACATTTTGACGAAGGTTGGTGAAACCGGGCATCAGAGTGGTACCGCATCAACTTAACCGTAAAAATGATTCGATTTCACTTTTACTCCTTCCTGGGAGAACTTGAAATTTATCCTTTCCTTTCAGTACTGCATTTGTTCGACTCGTTGGCTGAACGGTCAGCGTCCTGGCCTTCGGTTTAGAGGGTCCTGGGTTCGATTCCCGGCTGGCTCGGGGATTTTAACCTTAATTGGTTAATTCCAATGGCACGGGGACTGGGTGTATGTGTTGTCTTCATCATCATTTCATCCTCATCACGACGCGCAGGTCGCCTACGGGAGTCAAATAGAAAGACCTGCACCTGGCGAGCCGAACCCGTCCTGGGATATCCCGGCACTAAAAGCCATACGACATTTCATTTTTCAGTACTGCATTACCCTCTAAACTTGCATTTTTCAGTATTAAGATATAGCGAGTGGATATCATCCGTCGCTCTAAGCCTGTGCTTGTGCCAAATTCTTGGAAAACAGAATCTATAATCTCTAAAATATTATCCCTCAAGGATGAAACAAACTGTTATATCAAACCAATTCGGCAACATGAGCTGATCGTTACAAATACAATCACCTCGAATCTGGGGTTAGGCATATAAACATTTAACTAGAAGTGTGTGATGCTCCCAAATTTGCTAGCATTTACTCACATATAGTTTTTCAGGAGAGTTGTGAGACCTTAACATAGGCATCTGGACCAATAGGGGTGAACTTCAGTATTCGCTATACTGATAATACCGCGCTGCTTGCTACGAAGCTTGCGATTTTTTTTAAGACTGAGTAAGCCCTACAAGTTAACGTTATTGTTTGGATCATAACATGTACCTCATCATAAACAGAACTAAAACAGGGCAGGCTTCTGGTTGATATGAAACCAAGTGAAAGAGTCGATAATATTATCTTCTTGGGAAGCCATCAAATTGAGCATCGGGACCAAAAAATAATAATAATGGGAACTACAAAAGTAAGATCCACATTTACGAAAGTGAGGCATTTTTTACGCTGCAGAGATTTAACACTTGATATGAAAATCAAAATATAAACGCTACGTGTTCCCTGCATATAAGATGAATGAATGCCGATGCCTTTGAAATACGCATTTATGGATGTCCGCTTAGAATTTAATGGGAGATGGTACGCCCTAACTTCACAATGTTAATTTTAATATTTTTTTCTAAAACAAAGTACCGACCCCTTCTCTATAAAATGTTGTAAACCAATATCTCTATATTTGATGTGTTGATCGCCTTTTTTATAGGCTTAAATACTGAAAAATAGAATTCTTACATATTCACTTCCGATTTCAGAATTTGTTTTATATAGCACCGACACAGACAGGTCTTATGGCAACGATGGGATAGGAAAAGCCTAGGAGTGGGAAGGAAGCAGCCGTGGGCTTAATTAAGGTACAGCCCCAGCATTTGCCTGGTGCGGAAATGGAAAGCCACGGAAATTTTATTTCAATGGTGCGAATTTTTAGCCCATTTTGAAAAGATTACCTTTAATATATCTTTAACTCTTCCATTTATAAAAACATAACAAAGTCGGTAACTTTCTGGCAGGTGGAATTGGTACTGGTAAAAATTTAGTGGTCATGGGTGAAATACTTTCACCGGCCGAGTTGGCCGTGCGGTTAGGATCGCGTAGCTCTGAGCTAGCATTCGGGATGTAGGGTGTTCAAACACCACTGCCGGCAGCCCTGAAGGATTTCCGCGGTTTCCCATTTTAACATCACACAAATGCTGGATCTGTTCCTTAATTAAGACCATAGACGCTTCCTTCCCATTCATAGCTCTTTCCTACCCCATAGCCGCTGTTTCAGTGCGGCGTAAAGGAAATTGTTCAAATGTTTTCTGGGACAAATTTACCTAAGCGTTCGGGAATTAAGGGTGTAGGAAATCTACTGTAAACGTGTCAGTACTTTAATGCATGCTAGGTGCGAATTCTGTATCATCCGGGTCTCCATCTTCTTCCCCTTCACTGCTCTTGTTGTCTTAACGGACAGTTTTTTAATAGTATGCAGATCGACTTGTTTGATCGATCCCGCTGTAGGTTTCTAACACGAATATTATGATGATGATGATGCTTGTTGTTTAGAGGGGCCTAACATCGAGGTCATCGGCACTTAATAGTACGAAATGTTATGACAAATTAAAAGTCCAAAATCCTCCACTGACCAGAATTCAAAGCGTGTGGGTGGGTGGATGGATGGATGGATGGATGGATGGATGGATGGATGGATGGATGGATGGATGGATGGATGGATGGATGGATGGATGGATGGATGGATGGATGGATGGATGGATGGATGGAT